>NC_051155.1:167664179-167741679 GCF_013339745.2 Dermacentor silvarum | reverse complement strand
CATCAACTACATGCAGATAAAGAGATGGTGGCGTTAAATTTAGTTTGTAGTTTTCAGTGTACTAGCCCAATTTTAAAACTTTTTTGTGAGAAAATTGGAGTGAGCTTTTCAGTGAGATATTCAGTAAGTTTTCTGTTAGCGTTTTGTTTGTTCGTGTCAGAACGACGTACGATTCTCCTATTTGCGTGCAACTATCGAAATATTTGCACCAGAATACCGGGCACTCGTTCTCCGCAAGTGCCGTAGTACACAACGGAATGTTGGTAGCATGCGTGTCTGGCGAAGTTTTGTCACGGTTTCTGCTTATAAAGGTGTGCTGTGACTTCATTCTAAAGAGCCCAAGACACTGTAAACTACTCGAGAGTGCCAATCGACTAGTCACTGGTGTATCGCATCGACCACCATTATAATCAAGCGTTGTTTAGTCGTCGTAAATAATCAGGTGAATTTCAACTTCCTATCTCGTATTTGAGGTGCCATCTCGTATTTCAGGTACTTCTTATCTCGTATTTGAGGTGCCAGCTGGACAAAATTAATCCGGAATCCCCCACTACAGCGTGCCTCAAAGCCTGATCGTGGCTTTGGCACGTAAAACACCTGAAATGAATTGAAAGCTAGTGCCTAAAAGTACTGCGATTAATTCTTATGACGTTTTAATTTTTAGAGCATCAGCTTTTACCAACAATTCCAACGAAAGACGTGTCTTGTCGAGTTCCAGCCCGTCCTACGCTTTCGAAGTTTGTCACATGCACGGTGCAGCATCAGCCGTTATATTATGATCCGCAATCGTGGAGCACAATTTTGAAAGATCGTCTATTTTCGGAATTGTGGCCTCCGATTTTCGAAAGATCGTCACAAGCAGAAGAGACGGATGACGTGTCGAGATGAAACGTCACATGGAACCAGGTGCACATTATGTAATTGCATATACTGGTGAGTACCGTAAAGATTCAGTGCCGAAACGTGAAAGCTAGTAATTATTGACTGTTTCAGAATAAAGCTTTGTGTAGGAACCTAGGACCTTCTCAAAGTTTGCAGCAGTCATTTGAGGTATCTCCCCAAGGGTTCGAGCATCGGCTGAAGATTTCTTCTGGAAACCACTGCGAACCTTTAAGGGTCCGCTCTAAGCTAACAATGTCCTTAATGTACGGTTGCTTTTAAAGCTCTGATAAAGTTTGCTCAATAACTGCGCACGGAGCGCAGAACAAACGCCGCAATGATAAAAGGAGAAATTACGACTCGAGACTGCCCTTAGCGTGGTGTCAAAACTTCTGAAGGTTTTCGATAAGGCGTGCAAAATTGACCCTTCTTTAGAGAAGCAGGCGCAAAAGTATGCGCGCGTGAGGCACAAAGGACGTGCCAAAGGGAATGACTACGGGCCACGGTGTTTTCGAAGTCTTGACGTTACTTCTTGTGCGTTTCGTCTCACGGGTTACACAAGAGCGCTCCCACCTTAACGGGAACTTCGAAAGAGTGTGAAAACGAGAAGTGTCTCCTGCCTACTGCATGGTTACAGAACAATGAATAATAAAAAAAGCAGATTGTTTGAGACTTCCTGAGAGTTCACTTTCTTTTCTGCCGTGGAAGAACCATGGAATAAATAACCCTACTGAAGAGGTGGCTGAAGCTTCACACGTCCTCTTCCACATTGATATATATCCGCTTGGCTCTCAGCATCCCAAGCAACAAGGAGGCACAGCATGCGGCTGAAGAACAAGAAAAAAAGTTCGTCTCTGTTGTCGTATGGGCAAGAGTAAGATGCATGAACTGAAGAAGCATCTCATGAATTGAGAACTTTCACTGAGACCGCCGCCAAAAAATAATAATACGCATGATTTACGGGATGCTCGTCAAGGAAGAGTTTTTCGGCAACGCAGATCGCAGAAGGGCAACGTTGAATGCCCTGCACGATTCGGTAATCACACCTCTCGTAATTGCAAAAGAGCTAATTGCGAGCGGCCCCTAAACCACCTCTGATATTTTTTTGAATATTTCAAGGAAACACTCGCATTGAGTTCAGAATACCGTCGTGGGTTCGAACGACCAACGATGTGACGGAAACGTGGCAGCGTGTTAAAAAAGTTCGTTCTGAGTACAAGAATAAGATGCATGCACTGCGGGCGCGCCACAAGAAAAAAAAAGAAAAAAAAGAGAAAAAAAAAACCAACAACGAGCCGTGCTCCTCTCCGGTACGGAGCCTCACCGTTCTACCACTGCGTGGTTACAGCCCAGACTCCCGTGATGCTCCGTACTGCGGTTATAAAGGCACGAAAATCAGAAGACCCCAGCAAGAATGGAGTTGTGCTCCCTCTCGCTGCTAGCACTGGCTGTGCAGCCGGTGCTCGTGGCATGCCCAGTTGTAGATAGTCAACACTTGGCTCACCCCGCTGCCGGTAGAGGTCAAGGCTGTCAGACACCACGACGCGGCTGGCGCGAAGTGTGTGTGTGGGGAGGGGGTAGCGAATCGGTTTCATGGTCCGTTCTTCCGTATGCCAAGGGAAGTAAAGGTTCAGTGTCTGGCGACACATTTTGTGCTTAGGTGTGACCGAGAGCCGGTCATTGACTTGCCGTTCTTTCTGAGAGTGCACAACCTAATCATTCGGCCTTACAAATGACGCATTCAATGACGCATGCTCGGCCTTACAGCCCCTAAACCACCTGAATATTTCAAGGAAACACTCGCACTGAGTTCAGCACGACCAACGATGTCAAACGTGGCAGCTCTCCGGGCCTTTCCGGTATCCCCAGCTGTCGTCATGACGTCACCAGGGTGCATCTGGTGATGTCAATGGGGGCGACGATGTCGATTGGTCCAACAAGAACCTACGACTTCCGGTTAGTCTGCTAGCAGGTACGCGCTATCCCTGCTCTTCCTCGTCGTGTTGCTCGCTTGTGCGCACTTGCGAATCGGTAATTACAGCCCGCAACGCAAGTGTCAAATCGCTCACGTTCCAGCACAGTCGTGCTTAGCGGTCTGATTAGCTGCGCGAACAGAGTCCGACAGTGTTGGCCTTTCTAGACGTGCGCGCAACACAGGGTGCATAGCGGCACGCTTCGCATAAGCACGGGCCGGCACGGCAGCAACAGCGGGTAGCCGAGAAGCGCGAAGTCGCGGCTAAGGCCCGTCCACGTTACCGGCACGGTAACTCGTCGCAAGCCGTTTGCCATTTGCGGGCCGGCGTTGGACGGCGGTTTTGCTCGCGAACGGCGAGATTTCCTTGCCTGGAGAGGATGAGACCGCGACCCATTTGTGCGGCGGCCTCACCGCCACTGATCGCTCGACGGCGCCGATATCGTCGCTAGGCCTTCTCCGGTTCACTTCAAGGCTAAAGCGGACGGTGCTTCGGAATGAATTACCGACGCTCACAAGCCGCAATATTTTCTCACCGTTTTATGTTCTAAGCCCTATTCTTTTCAACCTCGCACTTGCTGGGATGGCTGAATCCCTACCGGAAACAGTGAGTGTCTCAATCTACGCCGATGACATCTGCATCTGGGCATCAGCGGTGACTCGCCTGTGGGTTCGTGCAAGGCTACAGAAGGCAGCCAAACAGGCATCTGGCTATCTTTGCGCACAAAGCCTAACCATCTCTACAGAAAAATGTGCGTTAATCGCTTTTACGCGAAAAGCGATGTCTGGTTATCCAGTGTGAAGTAATGGCCAGCCTATCTCCTGCAAGAAAAATCATCGGTTTTTGGGTGTCATTGTTGACCGGAACCTTTCCTGGAGCCCTCAGGTTGCCCACTTGAAGAAGAAACTCACATCTATTGTCCACGTCTTCAAGTTCATCGCCAGTAAAACATGGGGATCATCAGTGAGCTCCATGCTACAGTTGTACCGATCACTTTTTATCGGATGCCAACGCTATAGCTCTCCCGTGCTTGCTAAAAGATTCTTTTCAAACATTCGAGCCCTTCAGAGCGTGCAAGCACATGCATTACGCGTTTGCCTTGGCCTTCCGCGGAGCGGCTCAACAGCAGGGGCAGTTATCATGGCCCAAGGCCATCCGATCGCAACTTGCATGACCACCGACACGCTTAGGGCCCATTTTCTACACGTTTCACGGATGCAATCAAGCTCTCTTGCCCGTCTGCCAGAACGACGACCACAGGCGTCATTCTCCAACGTGGTCAGCATTCATCGTGCCTGCCTACCATCGGGCTTCACACTCTCGGCACGTTCACCGTCAGCGTTGTGGTGTTTAAAACAACCTGAAGTGTGTCTTTGCCGTTACAGGAGTAAGAAAGAAAACTGCATGCCTACCTTGGCCTTGAAGCAAGCATCTCTAGATTGCTTGCACACCTCCTACTTTGACAGAGTCCACATATATACGGATGGCGCAGACCAGCTCAGACCAGTTCCACTCAGACCAGCTCCACCGGCGCAGTGGTTATACCATCACGATCAGTTAGCATCAGATGCAAGATTTCTCACGTTACATCATCTAGCGATTCAGAACTTGTTGCCCTCTGAGGGGCCGTTGATTATATTAACTAACCGGCTAATCGGTGGGCAATATTCTGTGACTCAAACGCGGCCCTACAATGTCTTTTGTTAGCTCTTCGTCGCGGGTCCTGTGAACAACTCGTGTCGGAGATACGGGAAATCCAACATCATATATGATCGCGAAAGAACACGACGTCGTGTTTCAGGGGCTGCCGGGTCATTGCGGTATCTCCGGCAACGACTTCGCCGACGAAGCTGCTAGGAAAGCACACCAAGGAGCAAACCTTGTTTCTGTGCCTTTAACGAGGACTGACGCAGCCTAAGCAAGCTAGCGCACCGTATGACATTAGATAAGTGGCACACACCTGAATTCACCCAGCATCGGTTGCATTCTCTCGACCCATCTATGCAACTGCGGCTGTTACCTGGACTTCCGCGAAGTCAGGAAACAATGCTGTGCCGCTTACGCTTGGGCGTTGCATTCACCAATGTACATACGTGTTTGATTGGAATGGCTGATAGCGCCGAGTGTAATGCCTGCGGTGTCGATGAGACTATAGAACACCTACTGTGCTACTGCCCATCTTTTGAAAACGATAGACATGACCTCTGCACTGCTCTAAATAATATTAATTTCAGCCACACCGATTATTCAGCCACACCAAGCTCTGTTTGGCCAAGATGGAGGGCCAAACTGCAAATGGGTGTCGTTGTGTGGGATGAACGAAGACCTCGTACTGTCATCCAGATATGTGAAAGGCAGGGAGGTTAACAGACGCAGGTCTGCACCCTGCACTGGGGGATAAGGGTGTGAGATAGAGAAAGCGTTGTTGAAGCTGCACCAAGTCTACAGACGATGAAGACCTGAAGACGTAACTTTCGTGGCTTTCTGTGCCACGCATGTGTTGACGCGCAACGAGGAAGTCCAGATATGTGAAGCTCTCCAGAGCGAACATTTGCTTACCGAGGACAACACAGGAAGGCTCGTAGAGATCAGTAGACTTACAACTCAAGAATGTCTTCCATGTTTTCGCTCACTCTCGACGACAGTTTCTTCAGTACGTTGTGGAAAGATTGCGGCCGATTATTACACCTAAAAATCGTGGGTCTTTTCGTAGGCGCTGAACTTTCTTCTGAACGCAATACACATTTCTCGATACGTGCGTCTGAAGATATGTTGATGTCAGGTTGCTGCCCGCTGCATCACCTAAAGGCGAGTTGATTTCGTATATCAAGCATTGTTTTAAGTAAAACTGTACGATGTCTTTCGTGTTTTAGTGACGCTGACTTCTTGTACGACGTGCGTCGTAGATCACAAATGATTTCGTGCATCTGTAGCGCGTCTGCACCCGTCAAATCGCACGAAGTCTTCAGTTCAAGTCGAAATCCGTTCGTTTGATGGCAGCGATGAAAAACTTGGCAGCTTCAGTGCTTCTGCGATGGTGTCGTCGGTGTCGCGGTGGAAAATTCCCCCACACTCTTCTTCCATAAGCGACGTAAACATAGTCCAGTCAGTGCTCTTCAAGACACCACGAGAGAAAGACCGAGTGAGTCCATTAATCGTGAAGTAGGTGGGATTGTGATCCCTCCCACGAGTCTCGATGCCGCAAAACTATTTAACATGTGATGTGAAGTTCCGTGACACCTTAGTCAAGTCCAGGCACCTGCTATACGTAGGACCCCGCAGATACGTCGGGCTACCATCGTTCATGACGCAGAGGTCATAATGAGAGGCAAGCGATGCAACATTCTTTCCCCTGGAGTTTATCTTGGTGCTTCCCCAAAGCAAGTGGTGCGCATTGAAGTCCCCAGTGATGACCCAGGGGCCATCAGTTTGCTTTAATATGTATTTCAGTCTTTTAATATGTATTTCAGTCTTTAATATGTATTTCAGGGTCAAACCGCCTTGATGGGGTGATGTAACAACGAATAAGAGTAAAGGCCACTTTGTTCTTTTTGACGCGGAGGCATACGCATTGGTTGTAGTCATGAGGCTCAACAGCATGCGAAACATAGATCAAGCCCGTGCGGATGTAAATAGAACGTTGCTCCGTTCCTCACACATGGAAGAAGCAAAAGCTTCGTAAACAGATAGTCTGTAGGGCGTGGATGCGTTCGGTTCGCAAATAACAAGTATAGGAAACCAATTCTTCAAGACAAATTGGCGCAAATCCGAGATGCGGGACTTCGAGCCTCTGGCATTCCATTGAAAAATCGTCACACTTCTGACTTCAGTGCGAAAGGAAAGTATTGGGTGAGTCATGGTGCTTATAGGAGGCTTGCAAGTACTGGATTCAGTGCATCCAGTATTTGCAATGCGTTTTGAGCTGTTGGTGTCAGCACCTTGTTAAGTAGCATGCGAATCGTGTTCATTAGTGATCGCACCATTATAACCACTTGCCGATCCTGTTCAGTCAATTCACCGGCAGGAGATGCCCGGGATGGTCGACTTCCATGGGCGTGCAGCGATTCTGCTGGTGGTTGCCGTTTTGGCAACGCAAGCCAGGCTTCGGTGTCCGTATCTTCCCAGTGGCCTTGTCCTTTGTAGGCCTTTCTGATATCAATGGCCTCGGTGGCAGTGGAGGAGGTGACTGTGGACATGGCATATGCGTCACCGACGCAGAAGCTTTTCTTGAAGAACGTCGGCGACGGGAACGTCGCTTCCCGATTTTAGCGGCGGCTTCTTGATGAGAGGAATGATCTCTTGCCATCTCTTTTAACATAGCCATTTCCTTTTTTTCACTTTGGGACAGTCTTTTGATGAGGCCTCATGAGATCCGTGGTAGTTTGGACATTTCATTACAGTAGCGGCACATTTATCCGTGGCGTGCGGTTCAGCGCGGCGGGGGCACACTGTTTCGTTCTCAGATACGCTGCTGACGTGTCCGATCTTTATGCATTTGCGGCACAGCAGAGGCTTCAGAATGAAAGGCCGGACAGGATGACGAAAGTGGCATACCTTAACGTGCGACGGGAGGCACTTTCCCTTGAAAACAATCTTTACGCAACGTGAGTTTCCCAGGCGGTAGACATCAACAATGACGTCGCGATCACTCGCTGCTTTAACCAAAATCGGCAAGTCATTGCTGAGGATGGCCAAGTCTACATCATATATTACACCGGTGATGACATCAGAGACCAGCGGGATGTGAGAGCGCACCTGCATACCATCAAGATCTGTTACATTGCGTAGGGCGCTAAGAGCACCCGCATGCAGAACATCAACAACGAGTACATTTTTGCGGGTGTTCAGTCTAATGTCCGTGATTTCATTTGGCACCATGGTCTCCAGCATCATCGAGACAGTTTGCCTGTTAGGCTCCTTCATGTTACCGTTGGGTATCACAGGCATAAACAGAATGGCGTTGGCGTCGTGGTTCCGCGTGGGCTCAACATGCAGTTTGCGTACTATAGGACGAAGATAACCTGGTGTTCCTTCTCTTCGCCTTGCGGCTCCGCACAAGTTCGAAGTCTTTGTCGTCGGAAGGGTCCTCACTGCTGAGCGAGTAGACATGGGTGCCTTTGCTGTCATTGTCAGTCTGGAGCCCGATCCGCTTCCTGGAGGCGGCCGTCGCTGATGCCCCCGGTTTCGGCAGACACCCTGGGCGGTCCACATCCATCGCCACGAACAAGGCGCAACGGCTGATCGATACACTGGAGATTTCACAAAAATAGGCAGAGGTAGAAAAACAACACTCCGCCAAGAGACACTTCGTCGTCGTTCTCCACCTCCTACAGTGTAGGGTGGCTACCCCACAGTGTAGGGTAGCAAGCCGGGCTTAGTCCTAGTTAACCTCCCTGCCTTTCATTTATCATTTTCTCTCTCTCTCTCTTGTCGCTCTTCGCAATAATTGTACACAAATAAGAAAATACGCTTCTATTAGCGGCACCGTCGGCTGCAATGCGAGCACAGTCGAGTCGGTCGTATGCCGTCGGTAGCTGTGCACTGCAGCTGAGCTCGACAAGTATCGGAGCTCTCGCTAGCGTTTAACGTTTGACAGTGGATATCGTTTCATTTTACGCATCACTTTATCTAGCGTAAATTATTTTGCTTGGAACAGAAGCTGTAGCCGATGTATGAGTCGCCGGTGGCGGAGGCGCGCTGCTTCGCGGTCGTCGATAGGCCCGTCGGTCGTGCGGTGGGCGGTGCGCCGGCCGAATTGCCGTCTACTTTGGACACCTCGCGCGCGGCAGACGTTCTACGGCACGGCCGGTTCGCCGTCGGTATGTTTGCCGCAAGTGTGGGCGCGCCTTAACCGGAAGTGGAGAGTGTTTTGAAAAGCGCGTTGGCAATGAAGTATGTCAAGTGACATTTGGAGGAGCACTCGGTGAGGAGAAGATACCAGCCGACGAACGGAGCGTAGCGAAGGAAACAGCGAAACAAACGAGGGCCATGTTTCGATCATCAAACGCGTGTAACTCCGCTATTACGGCGCCATTTCGAAAAATTCTTGCGGCTACGTGTTCGTTGTAGACTCGTGCACAGCTGCAACACCACAACTAAATTTCGACCTTTGGGTGGTTTAGAGGCCCTTTAATGGTGCCTTTGGCTGAGTGGTGAGTAGCTGGCGTTGATTTTGGTGTGATTTTACATTTTCCATAGAGTGCGCGACAATAACGCCTGGATCGGGCGAAAAGAACGTGGAAGGACCCTTCTTGGGTCTACCGCATGCCTCGTCGGGCTTCGTTACAAGCCAAGTCTATATGCAGCCATACGGACTTTCAGGAAAATAAGGGGCAGGGCTGGCTAAGCTTAGTCTAAGTTGGTGAGCCGCAGTGCGAGACTTATCCGGTGTGCTGGCGAATCACTGGTTCAACTAATCTACGGAATGCTTGTCTGTAAAGCCACATTTCTGACGACGCAAACTCTGGTTCTTTCCGGTGACTTCAGGTGGGGCAGGAAGGTGATAGCTGGGAACCATTCATGGTTCAATTCATGGTTAAAATAACGAGCACCGTACTTTGGCTTTTTGCTAACGTATTTGACATTTCATGCACACATAGCAGAGACCAAAACGCTGCATAATATACAGACGTTTAGATTTCGTCTCTCTTCAAAACTGAGAAATCAATGCTTTTTCAGAGTATTAAACTGTGCAGTTTAACGTGCTTGCGTTGCAGTGCACGTTAAAGAACCCCAGGTGGTCAAAATTAATCCGGAGCCCACCACTACGGCGTGCCTCATAATCAGAACTGGTTTTGGCACGTTAAACCCCAGAATCAATCAATCAATCAAACTGTGCAGTTTATTATTGCGATAGAAATTATATGGACACTTCAACCGGATTTCTGCCGTCGGCGTCGCCGTCGCCGTCGCCGTGAGGTTCCGTATAGATAAAATCTTCGCCGCGCGCCGTATGCCCCAGCGGAAGCGTGCGGGGACGCGCGCTATCACGGAGAGCGAACTCACTCAATCTCCCACGCGCAAGCAAGGAAGCGGAAAGCCAGCGCCGGAGGGAGCAGGGGGGGGGGGGGGGGGCACTTCTCTGCCAACAACCACGCTCGTCGCTCGTCCACACAGTCTCTTATCTCTCCCACGCGCAAACAAGGAAGCGGGAAGCCAGCGCCGGAAGGAGCGGGGGGGGGGGGGGGGGCGCACTTCTACTCTGCCAACAACCACGCTCGTCGCTCGACCGCACCGTCTCTTATCTCCACACGGCTCTGACTTTTATGCACTGTGCATTCGCCGCTCAGTTTCTGTTGAAGCGATAGACCGCACGTACCTTCGCCCGCTGCAGCGTATGGGCTTGCTGCCAGCGTTTTGACAGTCGTTGTCTGCAGTCATTCAGTGTGATCTATTCATGTTTGTGCGCGCTCACACCACGCTTGTTCATTCTGTTAGTAATAGTCGGGCCACATTTTCCAACGCACGCTACACATGTAATGCTGCCCGGATTGGCAGTGCAGCGCTACAGGTGTGTCCCTTCGCACGCGCTGCCCACGGGAAGCGCTTCTCATCAACACCACCGTTTCACACGCGCCTTCTCGTGGTCATCGAGTCTCTCTTCATGTCGGTCTACTTACGCCGCAGCACACCTGCTTAGTTAATCAGTTCATGTTTACAACAATTTATATTTCTACCAAAGCCGCTCACCTTACATCGTATGACATTGCTGTGTTGCTATCGCATTCATTGCTTCGCCCTTAGGGCGAAACTGTGACATTTTTTTTATGAACAGTATTTCCTGAAGAGTAGAAATTTGTATGCGTGACCTACGTCGCCGGAAACTTCACGCATACGTGCTCCCGTGATATGTCTGAGAGGACGCAACTTGCTCCTGCAACTTTTTGGCAGACAATAGTGAGTGTAGTCTGTCAATGGGACTTCCCACGTACCACGATAGGCCGAAGCGTGCGCTTTAGAAACATTTCCATGCTCTACAAAAGGCTTAAGATTTGACGAAGCATTTGTAGCGCATTTACGACAAACACAGTGAACTGAGAACAAGAAAGCACGAACGCTACCCTCGCTGCTGATTTATTTTGCTACCCCAGCCGAGCAGGAAAAATGTAGAGCATAATGCGCATGCATACATGTTCACCACGGCAAACAAAACGAATTTTAAAAAATGAAATCTCTCATAGTACGCGTATTATTCGGTTACGTATAACTGAAACAGTTACCAATGGCAGCGGTAAGCCCTCTGTGCAAAGCGCATTCTGTATTCCAGAGAAAACTCCAGCATCTCTTTGCAGTGACGTGATGTTAGAAATGGACCATATTGCAGCTGGAGCGCTGGCAAGGTACCGTTAGCCGAAGTGTAAGGCTTGAGTGAAAGTGAAGAAAAGAGGATCACGTGTACACGGAAATATCAGCCTATAGGTCCTTCGGAGCTCAGTTGAAAGCTGCCAAAGGCAAAAGAAAGGATCGTCGTGGTGAAGCACACTTACATGGTATGCAAAGCTTGTCAAATACCGGCTACTCGTTCTACGGCATGGCAGTGCGAAGAAGAGGCAAGTTTCCCTCACTTCAGAAGACCGAAGGGAAGCTGGACTGTTTTATACTAATACAATGACTCGCCTTCTCTCCTTCTTTTTCCCATTTTCACCTTCCCCACGTGTAGGGTAGCCAACCGGGCGCAAATTGGTTAGCCTCCATGCCTTTCTCTCTTATGTATCTATCTTTTCATCTTAATCGCAAGAAGTACAGGTATCAATGATGTTTTATTGGCGGAGTCAATATAAACAACGTTCTAGGGAGGATCGTGGACGGCGTCCTCAAGTAACTTGAAAAAGTGACCTACAACAGCACCATATACAAACACAAAAAAAGGAAAAAAAAAACCTGTATGCAGTAAAAGCGCGTTTTATGCCTCAAAAAGCAATTTTGTCATTTCACAGCAGCGCCATAAAACGTTACTGAAAGTATTAATTATGCAACATAAATTGCCGTGGTATTGCCCTGACTCCTAAATTGGCCATGCACCTTGGAGCGGTGTCCTTCGCAGCTGCAAGTGCGGGTGGCTGTTTCGCGTCCTTGTGTTCAGGGGGCGTTAGGTGTCTGCGCTGCTCTCTGATTTCGCGCGCGTCAAGAGAACGCGGGAGAAGCCGCGGAAGGGAATAGAGGCAGGACGCTTGCTCCCTCAATTCCACAGCTCACATCGTAAACCATTAAAAAAAATTCAATATGGGGTTTTACGTGTCAAAACCACGACCTGATTGGGACGCATGCAGCACGCCGTTGTGGGGGACTCCGAAATAATTCTGGACCATGTGGGGTTCTGTAACGTGCATCTAAATCTACCTACACGAGCGTGCTTGAGTTTCGCCCCTGTCACATCGTAAATAGGGTCGTTGCGTGCCGTTCTTTGCGTGGCAGTGAACGTATAGCGTTGCATATAATCGCGCAACGTTGCATACATTTCTTTATTTAGAAATACTGTTAATCCTCTCTTGAGGGTCATTACAGGGAGTTGCATATCGTATATGTATAGTTGCACATCGATGCCAATGATCGCATAGCGTCGTTAAAAGTTACACAGCCTCTACCGGTTGTTTCGATAGAGGTCGTTCGATCAGCGGTAGTACGAAGACAAGCCTAGGCTTCTGGCTTGACACATTGGCAAAATGTCTTGCAATTCCATGTAATGCCATGCAATTGCCATGCGATGCAGCATTACTCGAATAGTAATTGACTATATGGTTTGCGGCACTTTCAAACAGTGGTATTAACAAGACGAGCCACTGACAGCACCTGCTTTCGATGCACCACTTTATAAGAAAGTATGGCTCAACAAGAAGAAATGACGGCAAAGACCCCGTGCGAGGGCACGGTACTTCAAACGATTGCCTCCGCTCTGAAAAGCTCATGACGGGGTAAACGTGCGCTTGAGCGACGGATTGAAACAACTATATACGCTGAAAGGTCTTAATGAGGCACCATGGAAGAAAACACAGCCAAGTGGGCACCGCGGGGAGATGACAATATTCACAGAAAAAAAAAAAGAAACAAGTCATACAAATAAGAAGCAATAGAAAAGGCAATCACCAAAGCTACCCGAAAGGAGCTGCGGCAATTGCCTTCTTAGGCCTAGCGCATGCTTGTACGTAGGGTGTGCCGAGCGTGCAACGAAGGAACAATGCAGCGCTGCGACTGCGATTAGGGCAATTTGTTACCACCTGCGTTCCACTCACAGGAACTAATCGGCGAGGGAGGCGAATAAGCTAAGAATGAAACCAGATAAAAGCACAGACAAAAGATACGGACGCGCCAAGCGCGAGGCATTATTTTCGTAGACACCGGGAACAACAGGCGTCAGCTACCTCCCGTGATGCTCGACGATTTGCCGCTGTTGTATGCTACAAGGCGTGCGCCTGTTTGTTCTTTATGGATCGGTGTATTGCGGTTGGCCGCCACGTGGCTCTCTGCTATTTTTCGGGGAGCGAAAGCGGCGGGATGCGAGGCCATAACGACTCTTACAGCGCTGGCGTCAAATCTTTTCCGACGCCCAATTACGGCTCCTTTCCGCGGATATGAGTGAGCGACCGCTTCCGGCAACGACCGCTTTAGCGTAATGAAAGGCCGAGGGCCGCTGACACTTGTTTCGGCGCCGGCACCCGTTGTGTCGCCCATTCACCCTATAACAGGCGTTTGTACTTTCTCTTGCCGCCGTTGCACCGAATGTCTCGTATCTCTCACGTCAACTTCTGGAAGAGATGTCGACATCTGCTGAGCGGGCTTGCTTTCTTTTGCCCCCCTACCCCCCAGCACTTACCTTCCCTCTTTTCTCTTGGGAGAGGCAGAAAGAACACCACTTTCGAAAGCTCACATTGTACTTCTTCTCGCAACACAGCCGACATTCCGCCCTTTCTGACACGATTGCCTCGCTCTACTAAAGTCCTTCTGTGACGGCAAGTACTTAAGATTTCACCCTAGAGAGACAAGAAGAATGAACGACTGCAATGAAGAGCGCGCGTGTGTTTCACTAATTGCTCTATATTGAGCAGCTGTGCGGTGATTTACATCGTGTATTAAATGCGAAGCATTTCTTGGCGAACGTTTGCTACTTTGACAGTATCTATCTATCTATCTATCTATCTATCTATCTATCTATCTATCTATCTATCTATCTATCTATCTATCTATCTATCTATCTATCTATCTATCTATCTATCTATCTATCTATCTATCTATCTATCTATCTATCTATCTATCTAGCCGCCTACGACTTTGTGCTCTGATTGTCGTTTCGTTAACTTGGTATGTACCCAAATTGGCATACCATGACAAGATCATATGACGAACATAAATGATATGACATGAATGACATGACATGCGTGTCATGTAAGCCATGAAACAGTCGCCTACGTCTTGGTGCTCTCATGGTCGTTTCGTTAAGTTGGTAGGTACCAAAATTGGTATAGTGTGACAGGAGTGTATGACAAACATAAGTGATAGGTCATGACATAAATGTCATCACTTGCGTGTCATGTAGGTCATGACAATGACCCACCGAAAAAGATTGACACTCAAAAACCACTGCAGTGGGTTCGGACGTCGGTACTAAAGGATGGTGTTAGAAGTCATAGTCATGAGCATGACTGAACAAATATGTCAATGACTCAGCGAAAAAACATTAACATTCGAAAACACTGAAATGGGTTCGGACGTGGGTACTAAGTGAAGGAAACACTAAAGGGTGGTGGTAGAAGTCATAGTCACGAGTATGACTAAGGCTTTCGCCCTAAGGTCTCTTAGGTGTGGCTAAAGGTACTCCTGAGGACTCATGACATGAATATCATGACATACGTGTCATGTAGTTCATGAAAGAGCCGCCTACGTCTTGGTGCTCTCATGGTCGTTTCGTAAACTTTTTATTCTGCCTATCTAAGAGCGCGTACCTCTCGGTGTTTCCGGCTGTTCTGCAGTATACTCTAGGTAACTGCTGTCGCCAACCCATGTCACAAAAGTTTGGCGTTGTATTGGTTAGGGTCTGACTTTTGCCGCCACGTCACACACACACACACACACACACACACACACACACACACACACACACACACGCACACGCACACGCACACGCACACACACACACACACACACACACACACACACACACACACACACACACACACACACACACACACACACACACACACACACGCACGCACGCACGCACACACACACACACACACACACACACACACACACACACGCACACACACACACACACACACACACACACACACACACACACACACACACACACACACACACACACACACACACACACACACACACCACACACACACACACACACACACGCACACACACACACACAAACTCGCGCACGCACTCTTACATTTGCAGGATAAATCATTAGAAATAAGGAAGAATTTATCCGTTTTAAAGATAGGTGAACCGTCGACGTGTTTTATTGAATGTCACGTTGTCTCTATTGAAAGTGTACTGAATGTCTCTATGAAAACTTTCACTTGTGAAACCTCTAATGGTTGTGATGCTTCCTTACGCTTGTCTCACTGCGATTTCTATAAGTACATACTCGTTTCGAGAAAGCCTAGAGTGTCACGTTTTCTGCCCAACAAGCTTTGTAGTCGAACATTGTTTTCCTTCCGTTATTTTGTTTGTTTTCAACGTCACAGTAGTTTACTGGTTTGGCATTGCACTATGGTTAACGAAGACTTTCGTGCATGCTAACTTTCGGAACAGGTGTCCAAATATTAGACAATTATATAACGACCTGCTGGTATAATAAAAGCTGAAGAGAGTGCAAGCATCGGTGGGTCACTGATGCGTCGCGGCACATGACGCCCAAACCTATCTCGAGGCCTAGTGTGTTCTTTGTCAACGCTCTTCACTTGCGCCTGGAAACACGAGTAGAAGCTACAGCTGCGACGTGTCGTTAGATGGGCTCGTGATTAACGACCTGCTGGAGGCAAGGCATTATTAAAGCTTACATGGTACCTTACGACGTGGCGCGCTTAGTAAGAGTCGTCATTGGCCAGCGGTTGACATCATCAGCTTGTGAGCGTTTTATCGATTGGAAGGTGCGGCAAAGATCTGTCGGATGAGCGCAAATTTCGAGGAAAATTTGCAGTTGCCACTTTTGTGTGTTTTTTTAAGTAAAGCGGAACGCCTTGGACTATGCTCTGTCTCCTGTGCCTGTATGTATCGTAGGGGAAATTTGGCAATATATAACTGAGCTTGGGTCGTCATTATTAGGGATCATCGCAGAAGAATTGTTAAGAATTGAATTAATTGAATTCTGGAGTTTTGCGTGCCAGAACTATTATTTGATTATGAGGCATACGGTAGCGGGGGACTCCGGATTGATTTTGACCACCAGGGAATCTTTAACCTTCCCCCAATGCACGGGACACGGGCCGTTTTTGCATTTCGCGCCCATCGAAATGCGTGCGCCGCGGCCGGGATTCGATCCCGCGACCTCGTGCTTAGCAGCGCAACACCATAGCCGCTAAACCACCACGGTGGGTGCGGACGCAAGATGTCATGTTCCGTAGGCTATTGGCAACTTCCAGAATATGTTACTTGTGCTGGCAACACTGTACGAATAAACAAAGATGGCTACGACATCCCGGTTCACGGCGGCTCTTTAATCGCTTGGTGCTGTGCTCAAGTTTCTCGTTTGTGGCGTAGAATCGAGGTGTTTCGCCGAATCCGAAAGCGCCCTTGCTGCCGATTACCATATATTGATCGGTCACAAGGATTTCAGTGACGAAGCCGCGAAAATCGTTGCGCTGTGTGTGCAAATGTCCGGCCATGCCTAACAAGCCACATCAATCTCCTTTAAAGGCAAAGCCTTTCAAGCTAGCCAGAGGTTAAAAAAGGGAAGTGTTTGTGCGTAGCGGGCCTCTGAAAGGTGCAAGAACTTGTTTTCGGCGTTGATCCACCGCTAAGGGTACGATACTTGACTGTTTTCGACCTTCATAGGCAACTCCGCCCTGTGACTCGTGCTGCGACCTTGTGCTTAGCAGCGAACAGCATAGCCAATAAGCCACTGTGGCCGATAAGAATCGTGAAGAGATGATGTTGACACGCACAGGTGGATTCTCACATCTTATTATCAAACTAAAGCGTCTGTTTTCGCGAAATATTTTGCTTTCATTCTCCAAAGGAACAGAAGAACGAATGAAAGAGGAATAGGCAAAGGCACGCGGAACTTATCTGCTGTAGCATCAAATAAAGGTCGCTGCGAAAATTAAACGGGGAAGGAAAATAACTATGCAAACACCATCAATCCGCAATGATTGTAATTGTTAGTGAATAGCCGAGAGCTGGACGAAACGTTTTTGCGTTATTCAAAGCACAACACGCTTGAAGGCGCATATTTGCTTCAGTGATGATTTTTAGATAGCGTTTGTTATTTTGTATAGATAATTTCGTTGATAACGTAGTTGTTAACCCATAGATGTGTAGCGATACTACAAACAGATAGATGCTGACCGACATCAAAGACCATCTACGTTGAAGACAGCTTCGAGCGCAAGTAATTCAATGCATCTGGTACCATCTAGGAGACGTCCTTGCTACGTGACGCCACCTCACGTCGACAAGAAAAAGCTACGAAAGGAACATATATTATCGCTGTATTTTAACAGCTTGCATGTGCACACCTAAGAAAAACACAACGCACGTAAAATTAAGCGGGTAAGAAAGCGTGGCTATACGCTTTCCTGTCAGCAGACGACCTTCCTACCGAGTTTTCACGCTTCTGTGTCCAAGCCTTCTGCTCGGCCGCTATCATTTTTGGCCAGGAAAGTGGGCTGCGATTATCATTTTTAACGCGATTATCATTATTTGCCTACTTAAGGCGTTGGGAGCCTATTGATCTATTTATCTATCCAGCCTCTTTACGCCAACCACAGAGGCCTAAGTTATCTACCAGCTTGGGCCACTAGGTATCTTCTGGTGGTCGTGATGCCGTCTTCGTCGCTTCTCCGTCGTCATTCCTTCTTCGTCGTTCCGTCGTCGTCAGTCTGTTGACGTCATACAGGCGCCGTCATGCCGCCACGCCCATGGACGACTTTGGAAAACGTGTGCCGTAGCAAAATGGCAGTATACCGGAGCACGTCTCACATAGCCGAGGTAACGTAAGTCCCAGAATGACTACTACAGGTGTTGCATATATGTGACTTCTGAAATACCGGGTGTCGCTATACATTACTATCGACAGTCATCATGAGATGAGCTGCGGCGTAATTTTGTTTTTGTTTTGTTTTCGATGCTGTCGTTCCCGAAGCTTTTGCCAGCTTCGTCAGGAGAAAAACAAGGCTTAAAATGGTCGCTGTCCGTTTCACTATTTAGCCGTCTACGGCGAGTATTGGAGCAGAGCCAAAGAGATATAATAGTTGGCGTTCAACAACGAACGCACCCCGAAACTGGGTTGTGCGAGAGCACGCTACCTTTGCACCGGCCCCTCTGTATTCGCGCTTAAAAAGTAAACAAAACAAAAATTCTGGGCGAAAGAGCCAAAGACAGCAATTAGGTTTAAAAGAAGAAAGAAACTCGTTTCTTTTACGCTATGACTTTTCGTTCTTGTAAACATTTCTGACCGCGCATAGCTACATAGCCTTCCGTTTGGCTTCGGTTGACTGGCATAATTACTACGCTAGATTCGCATGCTCGATTATCAACATAGATATTTCAGTAGATATTGTCTTTGTTAAATTAAATAAATGTAGATTTTTTTATTTATTAAACGTCTTTCTCTCGCTTTCTCTCTCTCCCACCAAATAATAGAGCGTTGTTTTATGTCCTCTGTCAGGTGCCATGCAGACGCTACTTAAGAGTTTCCTCTTATCACAAAATAAACAACAAAAATAAAAGAAAGAAAGAGAAAAGAATATGATTAAGAAGAACCGAGGGATGAGCACAGGGACTGTTTGGTTTTATGAGTGAGTGCCGAAGCTACGCGAACAATAAGCTAACTTAAACAAGCAAGATGATTCAAACGAGCGCCGCTTGAGACGTAGCTACTCTTTTCTACACCAAGTTAGTGAGGCCTAAATACCAAGTAATAATAATAATAATAATAATAATAATAATAATAATAATAATAATAATAATAATAATAATAATAATAATAATAATAATAATAATAATAATAATAATAATAATAATAATAATAATAATAATAATAATAAAAGAAGATGGAGAACGGAAAGAAGCAGACATTCGGCATCAAGGAAACCCAGATTACTCTCTTTCGCTCAGAACATGTCAGGCAAATTCCTTTACACAAACTGAATCGTCACCGAGTCAAATCAGCGCGTACAGCGCGTCGTAATTGCAGCCTCCGCGATCAACTTCAGAAACATTTTCAGAGCTAATTGCGGAGGCCACGCTCCGCTGTGCTGAGTACGGTGAACGCCACCTAGGTGGCGTTGGTAGTGCTTCTTGATGCCAGCGTCCCTTCGAATGCTGGCATCGAGGCATCGTAGTGCTGAGACCACCGAAGCGTTCACTGTCGGTGCGCGTTGGTGTCATAATGCAGTACTTCTCTTTTCTGCTCGTAGGCGGCGGCACCGCCCCGAGCAAGAGCGCGGGTACACGGAGGAGTGTTAGATATATAAGGCGCGTCTGTGTAGCTGTCTGCAAATGCGTTTGTGGCGCAATGGGTTAAACGCTCGGCGATCTATCGTCGCGGACCGAGAGGTCGTGGGTTCGATTTCCAAATTTTGCATGTTTGTGGAACTTTTTCTTCTGGTTTCTTTCTTTGTATTATGTTCTATGATGTATTTCCGTGACGGAAATACGTCAGTGAAGTCTTGGTGGACCCCGGCATAAAACGCTTTCGTGTTAAAAAGGCTAGCACGAGGTACAATAAGAGAGTACCGTGCTCGAATGTGAAAACTTGCAGCCATCTATACTACGTCGCGACCGATAGCACAGAAAACGTGGATAATAAAGCCGCGCGCATAATGTACATGGCCGTCTTCTCGGAGAAAGTAATGGAAGCGTAGCTAAGCACATCTGGGTTCAACGCCGAAAAGACGCTCAGACGACCTATTTAGCCTCTAAAAGTCAAACACGGTCGGCTTTTTGGAAGAGTCTTGGCGCTGTTTGTGTTATGGTGCTATTAGTGCAGCATGAGCAACAGATACTGTGGCATCAACATCGGAACACGTTGCGCCGTTTCCCTTTTCGTCAAGACACGAGCACGTGAAAGTGAAAATAATGGAGTTATACGAACCAAGCGCCCAATAATGCGTCTTTTGCATTGAGCCACTACATGAGCATCTGCAAGCTCTCGTATTCAATGCTGCGAATAGAGAAACCTAACTAAAATGCTATGGAACTAACGGCCGATAAATGTAGACATCCTCTTGTCCCGTGCTTCGCAACGTACAAGTGCCTTAATAAACAAATCACCATGCAAGGGGGGGGGGGGGGGGGGGGGGGGAGAAGCTTGAAAGCGCACCAAGGCCCATCTTTTGACTGGTCTCGTTGCTCATCATCTATCATCTTCTTCGTTGTTCATCTCTTCATTTACTGTCCATCACGCGCACGCGTTGGCGTGGAGTAAAAGGAGTTCCTAATTTCTTTCCAGATTATTCCTCTGTGAAGGAAGAGCCTGTAATGCCACAATGTATCCCGTGCTCGCAGACGCTTATTATGCAAGCTGTGTTATTCCTAATTTCACTTCCTATTTACTCAGGCCTAAATAAGCCTCGTTTGCTCGCCAATTCCTCCCATTTGAGCAAACTTCTAAGAGAACTGCCTTTTCTTGCTAAAAAAAAAAAATACTTTACTTTTGAGACTTTCGAAAGCTTTCTTTTTTTCCATTTTTTTTTCAGTCAGGTTTTTAAGCGTATAGGTCCTTTTTGCGATCGCCTTCTGTTTAAGCCTTGTGTGTTGTCTGTGCACCTTCGGTCTTTCATTATGTGAAGTTGGCTCGAATATCAGCGGAAGGTTATATTATTATGAAATTGATCTGAGATTTGAACTCTATCCAGACTGTTCAATCATGACACAGCTGGGATCTGTCGACTGTGGCAAGAAGTCGCTTCACCACAGCATATTGATCAATCATTCGCAATGGCTTACAGGGGTGCAAACGATGTCTGCGGCTCCAACGAGAACATTGACACCCTTTCGCGCTACTTTTCTTGACCCCTTGCAGTAACAGTCCGCTTACCAGGACTATTGTTTCCTGCCTCTTCGTCCAACACTTGAACACCGAGCTCAATACTCGTTTGCGCTAAATGCAGTTATGCTTTTTTTCTGAAAACGATTGACTTGTGATGACACCTTTTACTGCGGGTTTCTGTTCTTGCGCATTTTAACAATTTCTTTCTTTTTTAAAATTTTCCTTTATTTCCTTTCTCCGTTGCCGTCACCCAGTGAATAGCTGCAATCCGGACACTCACCTGGTTAACTTCCCTGCTTGTCCTTGTTAATTATTTATCTGAAGTAAAGCACTGCAGTCGTTCTCTTCCGCGCAAATTCCTAGTACTCACGTTTCTCAATTAAAAAAAATCCTTTCACACAAGGAAACTTCATACAAAGCAAGTAATGATGTAAATTCGAAGGCAGAGGCTTAAATGATGTGTTGTAAGCTATGTTGGCTAAATCGCGCAATAAACCCTTGTAACTTGCGCCGACGATCAATGAGCGCTCTATACTGCAGGAATGAAAATGTCATTGCTTATTAAGACATGATAGCAGGCTAGGCGGTTCACTAACTGGCTAGGCGGTTCACATTACTGTTCAAAACAGTAATGAAAACAGTAATGAAATGAATGAATGAACTTAAGTTAGGCTAAGTTTGTAGCGCCCCTTAGTAGCAACGCTCGAGCGTGGTATCACGCCCCGGTGGCCCAGAAAGCCACACGAGTGCCACTGTGATACCCAAATGTAACACACTACTGGGCTTGACTTTGTAGACAAACTTCCGCTCCTGTAGTTCAAGTTAGCTCTTTGAACACGTATTTTTCCTATTTTTTCTCTCTTTCTTGGCCCCTTGCACGTGCAATCTAGTAAGGCGGGCAAACACTACTTAACCTTACTGTACTTCGGTCACCTTTCCTCACACTCTATAGCAAATGTTCATTTCCCGTCAGAATGACAACTTCGTTTGCAAGCCTCCTCACCCGTAACTAACACGTTAATCATGTTTAAGGTTGCGTTTAAGTTTAAGTTTCTTTCAGTTCTCTTAAAATTTGGACTTCTCTCTCCTAGACTAGTTCCCTCTCCCATTCCTTTACCCACGCAGGCAGAGTTTAGTATGTAAGTGATCAGGTGCACTCTAGCGAAAATATCTGTCTTTAATAAGAGAGAGAGAGAGAAAGCAAGGAGAACAAAGGCAGGGAGGTCAACCAGACGAATGTCCGGTAAATTGTGCAGATCCATGCACGCACTGTGGGAATCGATGTTTGGCTATCAAGCATTGTTTGGGGTTCCACAGAGTGATACTAGTTGCACCAGCATGTTCCTGTAAATTGAGTAGTTGCGTGTGTCGGTCATGAGCGTACGTGTGTGTTACGACAGCAGCACGACGAAGACCACGCTGAAGACGATCGTTATGCTTTAAAGGCATGATTTCTACGCCGGCCGTGTGACGCGAGCTTACAACATGGCGATTGTGGGGTTTTACATAGGTAGCGGGCGAGCATAAGTGAGAGGAACACGGCTTGTGACGTCATCACCGTCTACGTGTTACACAATCACTGTCGTCACCAAGAGGAAAGAGAACACCGAATTAAAAAAAAATAATAACGATGGTGACTGGTGATGCATGCGTTAAAATATAGGAACGTTATACATAATAAGTTTTCCAGTTGAACTGTTAGTCTCATTGAACACATGAAGTGCATGTATATTCAACTCCTTGGGGCGTTTAAAAAAAATGAAGCGTTCCCTTCCATATTGATGATGACTGCAAATATACATGTCTCGTGTTGTATGTTAAAACGACGTTGGCATTTGTACTCCGGCGAATAAATTTTCACACATGATTAATTGGGACGATCATGAAGTCAGCACAATGTCGCACAGTTTCTACTTAGCGTTAGCAGCCACGAGGAAAGTACTGAGGAAAGTGGGCTGGTCCCGAAGATAGTGCAGTCCAATACGGCGCCTCAAAGCGCGAGCTCTCACGAAGAAAAAAGGAAGGTTTCAAAGAGCAAGCTGGCTTTGGAAAGCGAGAAGTATGCACGCGATCGTGGCGTAGTGGTTAGAGCACTCTGCTGCTATGCTCGACGGCAGATGTAACATTCCACCATCGGTCCCAGATTGTTTTCTTTTTTTTTTATTAAAGCTTTTCGGCGACCGTTGATTCGCTGCTGCTTGACGTGTAGGAATTAAGGAGACTGGCTGGCACGTACGTGCACGTCAAGCAGCAGCGAATCAACGGTCGCCGAAATGGCGAAATTGGACAGTCCACTAGGTAGACTCTT
Organism: Dermacentor silvarum; assembly: GCF_013339745.2. Lineage (NCBI taxonomy): Eukaryota > Metazoa > Arthropoda > Arachnida > Ixodida > Ixodidae > Dermacentor > Dermacentor silvarum. The sequence continues at coordinate 167,718,353 of NC_051155.1, read as the reverse complement.
ACAGAATACCGCCCCAGATCTACATATCTACCGCAATGCACCCAGAATTGGGCAAATAACGTTTAGCATTAATATAGTTTTGTCTACTTCTCTATCGTTCTCTCTCCTAGGCTTCGGTCGAAAGCGCCAACCCGGCTTCCACAAAAGTGGCGCTGGAAGCAACAGCGGTGCCATCGGCGCGCCAAAGTGGCGCCCTCTACCATCTGTAGCCATTGCGAAGTGTCACTAGCAGTCGAGTTGAGCAAAAGAATCTTCCTTGCCTCTTCTGTATTATGGCCGTGTGTCCGAGAAAGGCAAGCGCAGCGCGGAAGCGAAGTGGGCCCTATCAATCGAAAAAAAAAAAAAAAGAGTGCTTGCGAGCGCCTGCAGGCTGCATTGCGCCGGCAGTTTGAGTTCGTTGACTTCCCGGGTCTGAACGCTATTAGCAGGCGCGTACTTTGCCTAGCGAAGCCAATCAGGAACAGACGCCATTAGCGATGTGTCTTCTTTGTCCGAGAAAAAAAGAACCGGGCCATTTTAGTTGTGCCAAACTATAGCCAGAGGTGGTTGAAATGAGGATGTTACGTAGGCACGGGGAAATAAAAAAAAACAACTTGGTGTATTATAATGCCAAAAAGGACCAAGATCGAAGGAACCTAGGGTCCAATGCAAGGGTTCCTTTATTATCATTTTGCGATTGTGTTCTTTTTCCTGCGTTCCATGATAAATGTTTCGTTGAATAAATGATGGTTGCAAAGTCTCGAACAATGGTTGGTTTGCGTTAGTTGTCGCTGCAGCGCGTAAAAATAAAATAAGATGAGGGAAGAAAAAAAAGTGTCATCCACGTTACAGATTTTGCCAATACTGATTTATCCTATTCCGTATTATTATTATTATATTTTTTGCTTAGTGTTGTCGATTAACTCACCTTTGTACGCATCTTGCCATATGCTAGCCTCCTGGTTAGCTCAGGAGTCATATATGGTAAGGCGACCACCTGTGAAAGTCGCTTGTCCCGAGTTCGGTCCTCGGACCTGGACAAATTTCGCTCTATCTGTGAGGCTTTTTTTTTTTTTCATAGAAACCTGTATGGGTTTACTTTGTAGGTCGGCACAGTCAGTGGATGACAATTTTTGCCTTCCACCAAGCTTTCTCATCCTTGAGGATTTTCGCATAACTCATTTGCCAATAAAATAAGGTCGTCGAGCTGATAAACATTCCGTAGAAGCATGACTTCCTCGTCTTATATAAAGCCTTGTTGTACACCAATTCTACAACCAAGGCAAAATTTAAATTGAAGATCAAAATTTGAAGTGACGAGCAGTAGTTGATCAAGGAACGTCACTGAAGCCAACGTTTCCACAAGGTTATTGCCTTTGTTAGGGCAGGAACTGCTTTCCTTAGCAGCGTTTTTACGTACGCGTAGCTCACTCTCCCTCACCTTCAACGGTGGAGGAGGAGGAGGATAATAAGCCGGTGCGTGGCGTGGGTCAGCTAATGTCAACAACAACAAAATAGGTATAGCAGACACACCGGGAATGACAGAGTGAAGTTTACAAAGAACTACAAAGGGAAGTTTCTAGTTGAAACTCTCATAACTATGCAAACTTTCCTTTGTAGATCTTCCCTTTGTAGTTGTGGGAGTGAAGGCGAACAATGGGGGTACTGGTTATGAGTTCTATTGAGGAGTGGAGATAACAACTGGAACCCGGAAATAATTAACGGACGAAGGAAGGTGCGGCCAATCCAGTGTGTCTGGTTTTTCAAGAAAGTAGGAACTATTCAATTAATCTCTCTGGAATTCAAAGCGGGTGCGGAGAAGGGAATAGAAATACCTGGTAGCACCCTGTGGAAGATCAGAGTGCTTCAATAGCTTCAATAGGAAAAGGTATTAGGAAACTGATTCAGTTAAAAGTACAAATTAAAGCTGAAATAGCATGCATGCACATACATCTGGAACAAAAAAAAGGGAAACGTAATAATTAAAAGGCTACGGAGTATATGTTTCTGTGATTAGCAGAGCAAATTAATTGAAGAGTTCCATTTTAAACATTTATGCCTGTTGGTTGGAGTGTATTAAACTTGTGAATGAAATATGACTCCTTATAATTTCAAACTCTGGGAGACCGGAAGTTCGACTGTAAGGTATAAAGTTGAATTTCGTCGAAATTGTGACCTGCCAGATTAAAGTGTTGTGCCACTGCTTCAGGAAGTTTGTTAGCCACGTCCGCGCAGTGCCCAAGTCTAACGTTAATTGGCTGTCCTGTTTCGCCGATTTATTGTTTGTGGCACAGAGAACATTTCAACATGGTAGATGACGTTTCAACTGATGCAGGTAAAGCTGGATTTGATTTCGTGCGTTTAATCACTTGGCAAGTGCTTTTAACTTGTATGTCACTTTTCAGGTGCTTGCATGTGTTACCTCTCGGGCGAGAACAGGCGGCTATGTTGACGGTGCGCTAAAGCATTGCGGTGACATGTGACTCTTGGTACATCCAGGAGCACTTTTATAAGGCGCTCATTGCGTGCTAATATTGGAAACTACTTCCGTAGAACATTGTTTGTGTTTGGTAGCGCATTATAATATATTATTACGATTGCCGGAGGCTGGTTGGACGGTGTTGTGGACTCTTTTCTAGCTAACACCGAGCTCTCTAATTTACAGCCGTCCCTGTAGGCCTGGTTCAGGGTACATTGTGGGTACATTGTATATCTTTCAGGTATAGTGCTGCCCATAGAATATTTAAATGGTGAACGTAATCGCCATCATCGCTACAAATACGTCTATGCGTTGGGCCCGTCCAACAAATATTCCTTGTTTACTGAGTCACCGGGTGAGGACTAGAATAATCCAAATATTGCTGACAATATTTGGATGAATTATTTGGCAGCGGGAACGCAACGTAATGTTGGCGTCGATGGCGTTCTGGCACCTCGATCGTGCGTATATAATTTTTATTGCGATAAAAATCTAAAATGAAAGCTGTATGATTTAATTGTAAATTAAGAGTCTGCTTGACACACGGGTTACGGGTAAATTACGTTGCAGCTTAGTGATACTTTCCGAGACTGGAGCAACCGCGCAACAAAATAAACAAAATAATTTTTGTAGATATCAAATCTTTTTGTATATATCCCATGTTTTCTTTTCTTTTTTCGCATGTTGCGACATTACGATGATTTGGCAAAACGGAGTAACGCAACACAGGTGAGAACAAGAAGGTATGGACCGCCGCGGCTACTTTCCTGCAAAAGGAGCGACGTGTGCTAATTGTTACGCTAATTCCCACAAGTCTGTCTCAAAAACAAAATTTCAGGACATGCGATCATACAGATTCACAAAAAAGCCTGGCCACCAAATTTACATAGCCCAAGTAATGAGCAAAATTTTCCTGTTCTGCACAGAGATATCGTGCCCACTTTGGAATAGCGAAGCAGTTTAAGCATTACGTGTGCTGCATCATTGGATAATCTAACCAGAAACCGAGCTACAAATACTTCCCAGCCAGCCTCATTTGCATTGCTGCCAGTTAATTCGTATTACTTTGAGTGTTTGAAATGACTCGATATTTGAGAAACTCAGAAAGAGATGTTTTAGTAACCAACGCAGAAACTCACGATTGATCTATATGCGATCATCTGCGTGCGTATATTTGCATACGACCAATCACAGCAGGGGACGCGCGCGACATCACTGCCGCTGAGTTCATTGCACCACCACCAGATGGCGTTCGCCTCCGCGCATCCGCAGAGGTAAGGTTTCAGTTACTTGTACATGAGAAATCTTGACACAAAATGGAGGAAGCGAACCAAAAAATTGTCTAGCAAATATTTGGACAGCAGTGGGGGGCAACTCAAGAATTATCGGTTAAGAAAAATGTTAAAGAAACAGAGAGGGGTCTGTGTAAAATAAGGATGTAGACGAAATCAGCACTGGGAACATACAGAACTTTCACGCAGGAAATTGCTTAAGAAAATATCTACGATAATTCTAGGGGAAGCTCTTTGTTCTTTGAAGCCAGGGCGGGAGTATTGCGGACTAAGATGTACCGAGTTAAGTACCAAGGGATAGACATGTTATTCGGTTCGTGTAGAAATGAGGGCTAAACGACCGTACACCTGCTAATTTTCTGCAAAGGGCTTCGCTCGGCAGTTCAAAGCGACGGGGCAGATTTTTTTTTGTTTTTGCGAAGCATAGGGGTATAAGGACAGTGTAGGCAAAGTAGACTTTAAGCGAGTAGAAATAACGAATAGGAGGAGGAGGAGGAAAAAAAAAACTTTATTCAAAATTTCAGACAGTAGATCTGAAGGCCTTGGCGTCTAGGTGGCCTCGGTTGAGGTTATCTTATTGGTGGCTAAAATCAAAGCAAGAGTGAAATTTCACGCTCCACGAAGTACAAAATATATTTATAGTCACGGCTACGTTGCGTGAGCCGCCACCCCATTCAAAGGGTTCAGCCATATCCATACACTCGCGGCTGCGTCATTGGCAATGTATTAGCCTCTCTACAATGTCTGAATAAAGCCTTCCGTGTCACTTTGTGCGGGCATGTAATAAACACAAACTCGTGTTCCGACTTTTTATGCACTCACCCAAATCTTCGCTGCATATAGATTCCAACTCGTTGGATATGCTGCATTTTCTTTTGCAAATTTCTGAGTTCTCAGGTTGACATTTAATTGTCTGTGCAACGACATGTTAAAAATACGCAATCTGTTAAGGCATGCACTTATACCAATATATTGTGGTATAGGCTAATGATCTCGCTATAAACCTACATCCGCCCACAGGTACCAGCATTCGCGCATAATTCTTTTATGGCATCGAGTCGGGATCCTTGATAAGTGTCGTAGTGTGGGCAATCCTACAGAGTTGGTGTTAAAGTGCAGTCGGCCTTATTGTAGAAATGTGTTGTGCTTCGTTTGGAGAAATAGAACACGAAAGGAAAGTAATTTTGAACAACCACTAATATGGTGAGCTCACTCTATCATTTACCCAAATTCTAGCGCAATCTCACGAAAGCGGCAGCTTAATGACATCTTTACGCTGCCGCGCTTTCGTAAATTATGGCTGCTAGTTCAAACGTTTTCTAAACTCAAGAAAAACCCACCAGTCTCTGGTTTAAGAACTAGGAGACCAACAAATCATTTGCACGTAGGCGGAGTGTGCGCCTAACTATACATAGGATAAAAACCGAGCAGAGACTGAAGTAATGAACTTGCGCCGAGGTCTTGATCAATTGTGCGAGTTCCGAGTGCCAGCCGGAGAGGCAGTTTAACGAAGGAAGTAGATTTCTCAGATGGGAAATTAAAATAGGCACAAGATATTGTCCGCCCCGCAGGTAAACATGAAGAAAATTCCTTTTAAAATGCCACTGCAATCACACATCCCTAGTGGTACCAGAGCAGCGTCTTCATAATCGACATGCAAACTTTCTGTCTCCTAAAACACGAGTCCTTCTTTTCTCCGCGAGATTGCCGTTCTATTCCTACTGACTTGTCGTCTCAGTGTTCTGAGTATGAACTTCCAGTTCCTGCGACCGGCTTCAGAACAGAGTGGCGCGTCTGCACATCGTATTGCTTAAGGAATTAGTGCTGCAAAACCAGATGCAAAACGAGAAAGTGAATGTGAACAATAAGACAGCAGAGTTGAGAAAGAAGCAGCACCCGTGACTTGAGTGAGGTAAAAGTACAAAAATACACGGGTGTTTCTAGGCCATTTTTTGTACTTTTCTTTCTTGCCCTCGCATATTGCAGCTCTCAATGCCGGACTGAGTTTATTGCCTTCAGCCGGAGACGTAGGTACTAATGAGATTTGCGCGCCTCTCAGGAGACTTCATCTCGCATAACGTCTACTTCTCGTTCTTTCATTGTTCGCTTATAGTGTTTCTCACTGCAACTCACTGCCAGCTTTAACGTATGAGCAAAAGTGTCCGTCTAAGAAAAGAAAACAATCTTGGTAAGAAGGAGAAAGTCAAAGAGTGAGGTAGGAACATAAGAAAAAAGAAAGAAAAAAAAACAACATGCTGTTCTTGGCATAGTTGGTGAAACAGACTGTCGCCAGTCAAAATGGGGTGGTACTGTGCTGACAATGAAAACCTTCGACGAGCACATTTGGCGGGCCGTTGACAACAAGCATTCCATAATGAGATAGCATGTAGAATGTTACACATACGCTATGTGTGATCTTTGCTGGAGCGCCCGCAACAAACGGTATGTTAAAGCTGCTGCAGGCTGAATAACCTTGTCACGCCGTAATTTCCGCAGAAAAATTGTGAAACTTTTGTAATAACTTGAAAAAAGGAAGGTATGCAAGCGAGTCTGTTGTTTAGGCAGCTATGAACTTTGTTAACTTCCTAGGTGACCTGTTTTGGCAGGAGCCTACTACTTAAATTCAGCACCTCTCATGCAGCCTATTTATTACACTAGAGAATGATGATGGCAAAAAATGTATTTACTGTAGGGTGGCTCCAAGGCCTATTTGCTAAAGAATAGAGAGAATAAAAATTCAAATCTCCTTCGCAACCAAATTCTCAATACTTACCTATGATGTTAAACACAATAGTTTGCATATAGTTTAGCCTCTGGTCCGGTGCTCTTCAAATACTCTTCCGGGTGCTATTTTTAATGCGATTAGCATTCTTAGTGGCCCTTCACGCTCCTCACGGGGACTGACTGACTGACCAACCGACCGACCGACAGACCGACTATCTATCTATCTATCTATCTATCTATCTATCTATCTATCTATCTATCTATCTATCTATCTATCTATCTATCTATCTATCTATCTATCTATCTATCTATCTATCTATCTATCTATCTGTCTGTCTGTCTGTCTGTCTGTCTGTCTGTCTGTCTGTCTGTCTGTCTGTCTGTCTGTCTGTCTGTCTGTCTGTCTGTCTGTCTGTCTGTCTGTCTGTCTGTCTGTCTGTCTGTCTGTCTGTCTGTCTGTCTGTCTGTCTGTCTGTCTGTCTGTCTGTCTGTCTGTCTGTCTGTCTGTCTGTCTGTCTGTCTGTCTGTCTGTCTGTCTGTCTGTCTGTCTGTCTGTCTGTCTGTCTGTCTGTCTGTCTGTCTGTCTGTCTGTCTGTCTGTCTGTCTGTCTGTCTGTCTGTCTGTCTGTCTGTCTGTCTGTCTGTCTGTCTGTCTGTCTGTCTGTCTGTCTGTCTGTCTGTCTGTCTGTCTGTCTGTCTGTCTGTCTGTCTGTCTGTCTGTCTGTCTGTCTGTCTGTCTGTCTGTCTGTCTGTCTGTCTGTCTGTCTGTCTGTCTGTCTGTCTGTCTGTCTGTCTGTCTGTCTGTCTGTCTGTCTGTCTGTCTGTCTGTCTGTCTGTCTGTCTGTCTGTCTGTCTGTCTGTCTGTCTAAATGCAAAAACGCCCGTGTGCTTGCGTTGTAGTGCACGTTAAAGAACCCCAGGTGGTCAAAATTAACCCGGAGCCCTCCACTACGGCGTGCCTCATAATCAGAATGGTTTTGGCACGTAAAACCCAAGAAAGAAGAAGAAGTCTGTCTGTCTGTCTGTACCCGCCGGGGTGGCTCAGTCAGCTAAGGCGTTGCGCTGCTGAGCACAAGGTTGCGGGATCGAATCCCGGCCCCAGCGGCCGCATTTCGATGGAGGCGAAATGCAAAAACGCCCGTGTGCTTGCGTTGTAGTGCACGTTAAAGAACCCCAGGTGGTCAAAATTAACCCGGAGCCCTCCACTACGGCGTGCCTCATAATCAGAACTGGTTTTGGCACGTAAAACCCAAGAAAGAAGAAGAAGTCTATCTATCTATCTATCTATCTATCTAATCACTTTCCCACACACTTGTGACACTGGGAGTGGGTAGTGCATGCTGTTATAGGTAGCGCATCGGGCTGCTGTGCTGAGCGAACAGGATTCGAAAACCAACCGTCGGACCAACTTGAGTCCCTGGGTACGCGGCACTGGGCATGCGCCACTAGGTACGTGAAACTCTTCAATGAATATCTTTGACACCAACTCGGGTAACTGAGCATGTGACACTCCGTGTGTGGCGCCCTTCAATGACAAAAAAACAAAACAAGATTATTTAAATTTTATCTGGTGCTCGGCGGAATCAAACCCGCGCCACTCGCGCACTTTACGGCGGCGCAGCTAGAGGACGCAGCGTGTTTGGTGGGAAGCGCGAGCGCGGACCCTGGCTGTCCACATGCGCGTTTCGTCATTGGCTACATGGTGCATCACTATATTGCTTCAATGCTGGTTGCTTTAACGTCGACCTTCATGGTGGGATCTACTGTCTGCTGGAGTTTGGTCTGTCCCAACGGTCAATGAGATGTGCCGCCGAATAAGGTCTTGCAGGAAGCCAGCCGTCATTCAAGCGAAATAGTCATTGCTTTTCAGTCAAACATCATCAACCTATCATTTGATACCTCGTTGATTTTTCCAGATAAGCACCTTTCTGCTAGGAAGAATAAAGAGCTCTTTTTTTTATTGAAATCAAAATAAAGGAAGGAGATGTAGACGGCGACTACTACTTCTTTGCCCATAGCAGCCACACCAACAGAGAGAAATGAAGAGCTCATGTCAGCTGGCCCACATAGATCACAGGGCGACATAGTAACATGCCGACAAGCTTGCGCAATGGCATAAATGATCAAGGCCTGCCTTTTTTCCTTTTCATTTTCTTGAGTTAATTTTTCTTACATAGTGCATGGATGCGCCTATCATATTTTAATGTTTCCTGCACATGTATAATGTAAAAGTGTACAAATGCTGACTTGCTGTCAAACTCTGTAGGGGGCCAGAGCCTCGTTGAGCTTCAGTTGAGCTTTTTCTCGGTTGCCCGCATATTTCCCATGGAGAGAAAGCAATGTTCATTTGATTGATAGATAGATTGATTGATTGATTTAGTTACCCTTCTGCTTCACGCCTGGATCGTCCGCAACGCTAGCAATTTAACCTGGGGCCGAATTGACAAAGCTTATCGTTCGCGAGTGCGTCTTGGTATTGGCAAGCTGGCTTCGCTAATGATATGCCCAACATGAGGATTGGTTAAAATTTTCTATTACGAACGATTCTAGATGCCAGGCTCCTTGCTCTTTTCTTGCAACCACGCTGTCGAGTCGGGAATACTTTCCCCTTAATATATCAGGCTCATATCTGCAAGGTGCCAGGGAGAGGAGAAAGATGCCAGTGTTTTTTTTTTTTCATCAAAGAGAGAGAGAGAGAGAGAGAAACAAATGAAAATAACGAACAAAATTGGAGAACATGCGAAGAATGCGCATGTTTACCATTCCGGCGCCTTCAGGCACGACACCTTGTTTTATTATTTTTTAAATTTATTTCGAGAGTTATATACCTTAGCATAAATCTGGAGGCGCGGGGCTTGCTTCACAACCTAACTTTTCATGCGCGAGCTGGGTTAGGTTCATTTTCTTTCTTTTTTTTTCTTTTTTCATGCTCTCCCTTTAACTCTGAGGTGAGGCGGCTGCTGCGTAAATTTTCCACTTAATTTTGAGGAGCCCTTTGTAGACGGAGGAAGCGAAGCGCATAACACAGTACCAAGCGCTGTGAGACCGTTAATTATGCACCCTATAAATTCCCCTTTCTTCTAATTTTATCTAGGCGCTACTGAAAAAAAAAGAAATATTACATGGCTATTTTTTTTTTGCGTTGTTAGATAACAGATTCCTGCATTATTATTCGCTGTTATGAATGATAAAATACGCAGATCTACTCTTAACGAAGGACGAATATCTTTGCCCACCTCTGTTATAGCAGCATCATTTTATATTATGGTGAGCCGGCACCGGCCGACTAAGGAAGAAGAAGTTTGTGAACAAGTTGTGCCTGCGCATGCTCGGGCCAGGTGGAACGCGAGGAGTACATCCGGGACATCTGGGCATCAGCGCACGGCGGGCTCATGGTCATCTACGTTTGAGCGAGAGAGTGTGGTTGTGAGCGACGACTGAAATAAAGATGTGGGAGAGAGAGAGAGAAAAACATTTATTTAGACCATCGAGTTGATCCATGAGGACGAGTGGGTGGTGTCCTCATTCCAGGACTCCACTGGCCATGGCTCCTCGACGTACTTGCTGGACGAGAGCTTCTTGTCCCGCCAGGGTATCGCCGGTCAGCTGTACCTCCCACCGCTCAAATGACGTGTTAGGCGTCTTTAAATGTTCAGGTTTGCATCCGCACCCCCACGAGATGTGAAAGAGCGTAGGGCGTGTGTCGCCGCACCAGGGGCAGATGCCGCGATATGTTTGTGGGTATATTTTGCTGTATCTGTGTAGGTTTGGGAATGTGTTTGTTTGGATAAGTCTGAGGGCTGCTCCCGGGGCCGACAGATGTCGGAAAGAGATCGCCTCACGCTTTGCCCCAAGGTCAGCAAGAGTGTACGATAAGGCTAAGGGAGAAGAGCAAGCACGTTAACCTGAAAAGCGCCTGGTTGGTTACCCTACGCTGAGAGAAAGAAATAGGGGAAGAGAAGAGACGAGAGAGAGAGAGAGAGAAGAAGAAGAAGAAGGAAGGAAAGGCGCGGTGATTGTATGAACGCGCGTGGACGACGCCACACATTGAAAAATGTTGACACAGGCGAGTCACACTCAAGAAACACAAAGTGCCTGTACTACCTCGTGTGCTGAAGAGCGACGGGGATGGTGTTGCAGCTAGTACACTGTCGTATATTTTACATTCTTAAAAGTAAAAAAAAGGGGTGACTAGGTGTGTCACTCACACCCTTAGTACTGGGTAAGAGTTATAAAGCGATATACACCCTCATTCACCTTTAAGGGTGTAAAATATTTTACAGTGCAGCAAGTTGAAAGGAATCGGACATAGTACAAGAGGGGACAGAAAGCATAGGCGACAGACACAGCGCTGACTGAGAAACCTGTCGACTATATGTGGATCGTCTTTCGAGTATACTTTTGCGCTGTTCGAGTCCCTTCAACTTGCGCCAACGAGCCCAGTTTAGCACACTACTGCCGTCCATTTGCACCTTCAAGTACAATTAATGGCCGATCGTCCAGTCGTCGGAGCAGCTCTGAATGAGCTATATTGTTGCGTTGCTTGGCTTGAGCTGGACTTACTTATTTGCCGTTGACACAGCGCGCAAGTTAGTATTGTCTTAGCCACCTGAAAGAAAGCTTCTCGCCAAAAAGAAAGAAAGGAAAACAAACAGCTGAGATGCCTGTAACATAGCGTCTCAGCATAACTATCGCATTTTGGTATAGCCAGCCTTACCTGTGGCCCAATTTCCAATATTTCCCATTTAATACACAGGAAGAACAACGTGTAGTGGCTTCGTGAGAGTAGGGAGCGTTATTGATAACGCTCCCTACTCTCTACGTCAGGAACACCGGCCTGATCAGGCCGGTGTTCCTGACGAATGTATGTGATAGCTTGAGAGCACCTCAAGGACCCTTTGCAAAGGCAGCACATATTCGCCCTGAAAAACATTCGTCGCCATAATCAGCGCACAGGCACAAAAATGCAAATTGCAAGACACATGAAAGAGAAAATTATACCGGAATTACACGCGTCAAAATCATATATATATATATATATATATATATATATATATATGCGCAGTACACGGTAACTGCTGGGACGTCAGAACAGGCGACGTAAGAGGCTCGCAGACAAAATGATTCTTAAATAGTTGAAATGGCGAGTGCCATTATGTCCCCTGGACTGTGTATACACTAGACACGGGAAAACAATATTATCAAATTTTACTTGCCAAAAGTCTACCAACGCTCGCTACTACCCAAGACACCAAAAATCTGTGCTGCGTCCCCGAACAAACTATTGTTTCCAGAAACTAAAATGTACATTGTCTTCCTTACCAAACAGATTCTATTTACCCCCAATCACGATCAATAAAAATTTTCACAGTTAGCTTAAAAACATTATTCATTAGTCGCATATATTGTTACTCAGTTACTGTTCTTTTCTTCTTCTTTCTGGGGTTTTACGCGCCAAAAGCAGTCCTGGTTATGAGGCACGCCCTAGTGGAGGGCTCCGGAATAATTTTGACCACCTGGGGTTCTTTAATGTGTACTACAACGCAAGCACATGGGCGTTCTTTTGTTTAGTGTATTAAATACACATTAGGAGCATTTTGATACCGTACGTACCGAATATTTTGTTCGTATATATACAACCTACCGATGTTTATTTATGGAAAAGGAGTACCGTTATGCGGGCGGAAGAGGGGGGGGGGGGGGAGAGGGTGTACTGTAGGGGTGAAATGTGTCGTCCGGCGGGCCGTACGAAATCATTGCGTTCCCAACAGCTAATCGGGAAAGAAGAGGAAATGAAAGGAAACGAAGCACGTCACAATCATAACGATGATGACCGAAGTCCTCAATCGAAACGTTAATATTCTGAATCCGGTATAGGTTAAGTGGTGGAACATATCGTAGGCACATGGCAAAAGTAGGCCATCTTTGCAAAGATCCTCCTGGCAACAGCCAAGAAGATTGCTTTGAGTGGGCGCGCGTCTAATGCCTTGATTTCTCAAGCGACAAAACTTCGCGGAGAGATAGGTTTCGGCGTAGAAAAAGAAACACCTTTCTAACAAAACTCAACGTTTAGCACATCCTCAGTACCAACTTCTCGCTTGAGCGAAACGCGTTAAGTTACCGAGTAGCGTTCATTTGTCGAGATGTGTGGCTTCCAGATTATGCATCTTTTGTTCATACCGTTCTCGTTTTGAGTTAGCAGACGGCTTTATACGTTTCTTAACTAAAAGGTCATGTTCAGCCGCATTAAGGGGCAAAGTTTTCGCCTTACTCTTGACGCAGAACTCGCGAGTAAAGCCTATTGGCGCCTCTTCTGTCCTTATCGTGCAGCTCCAAAGCGAGGTCATATATATTTAAATTTCTGCCCTACATCATCTGCGAAAAGTTTGCTGAAGTCGCGCGTTCTATGCTGCGCATAAAAAATAACGCGGCAGTCGTCGTAGCGCAACTTACTCAACGTATGCAAACTATAAGTGCATGATAGACGACGTGCAAATCCTGCGAAATAAATCCTTAGGTCAGAGCCATTTATATTCGCCTATGCCCGGTAGTCACCGAGGTTAATTCACATGCAAGGAAAGAGTGCCAGATGCGAACGCAGTGCGAATGGACTCAAATAAAGTAGAATGTGGGGCTGTGGCTACGTGACCCTGTAAGGTTTGGCTTCCGGTCAGCGCAGGCAACGATTGGTATCTTATATATTCAAATTCCATGCAAGTTCGAGAGCTCACTTTCCCACTTCGGCCATGTTTGCGAAAACGCAGTTGGAAATATGTGTTAGCTTTCCCGTCAAAGTGTGTTTTTTTTTGTAGCTGTCGGTGGTTTTAGCAACAAAATGTGATGCATTATGGCTGACTGAATTATCTCAAAAATACAGGTATATTTAGCGTTCTCGAAAGTGGTGCTCGAGGTTCTGTTCCGTTATACAGGTGTTTCTGGTTAGAGATCTAGGTGTGGAGAGACCTCGGCTACTTCAGTTCTCTATGTGAGACAGCATAAAATAATTCTGTGGTTTAGCTTTGGTTAACCCTGAGTGATAGCGAAACTTCACTGCCCTGGATAGGCCCATTGTCGAGCTATGGCCGAGGTGTGGTTTCGCATTGATATACAGACATGTTTGCAATAAATACAGTGTTTATTGATCTTTTTATGCCTATGAAGGCACTGCGGTGATCAGTAAAGTAGTGACACTTGGTTGCAACTAGCAGTCGGGCCCAACTCTACTCGGGCAAGGGCGGCGATGTCTCCTTTCAGGGCTCCGTAAAGGCCTAAATATAGTCTGACGTAGCGTGAACGCGCGCACACGTTATGTCACGTTGGCGAGAACAACAGCGGCTATAGTTCGACCGATGGTTCAACGTACTGGCGCCACCAACGTTACCGGACGCGCGGCCAATGCGCTCCGACGCGCCCGGCGTTTGATGACGCTCGCCCGCGTGCCGGTGGACTATAAACGCGCCTTAATGCTCTCTTGTGGTTTGACCTCTAGCTCTAAAGGTGAAAACTGTTGAGTCGCCGACGGCTGCCCGAGGTAGCGTAATGAAGCTTTCGCTTCAATAAAGCAATAAATGACAATGCTAAGACAAATGAGTGAATTAAAAAGTGGCATATATACACTTCGTAGTCAGTCACCCAATGGCATACAGAAGTCATCAGCATATTAAATGGATGGCATACGTTCGGACACACACCTCCGGTCAAGTTCCGTCAACAGCATAAGGGCCTCTCTTCATACATAACTGCACAGGACCACTTATCAAAAATGCTGATTCAACTCTGTGTACACTGAAAAGTAATTTAGTATTAAATTCGTTTCTTGGTGAAAATGACTTGTTGACCACGGTTTAAGTAATGTTTGCATTGAAAAGGGGCGCTTGCCCGGAACATCCTAGCTTTTTTTTTTTTTAGCGGGCTTCTTTCCACAGCATATTTTGAGCATTCAAGAAGAACGTGGGAGACGTTCTCTATTTCACGGGGACAGCAGCACTCGGGAAAAGTGGATATTGTACAGAAAACTGTTTATAAGTGTTACTTCCAACAGTAGGCGTTTCTGCTATTTCTGAAAAATAAACGCCATGCAAATTGGTCAAGCTGACAAGCGACGCACCGTGTGCAGGCACGAAGCCGCATTAAAGCCCCGTAGCGTTTAGAAGACACTACGGAAGCGGCCAACACGTCAAATCATTACTTCTGTGCCCGCCGCGATAGCTTTGCGCCTATGGCAGCGTTGGCTTAATATACCTACACCTCCTTCAATTACATGTTCTGAGGTCCGACCAGCATGCGTCAACACAAAAAAACCTTAGCGCCCTTCCAACCCTCTCTGAAGAGGGAAGACAAGCGAGGCTGTGGGGTCTATATTTCTTGGAACTCTATTGGGACTATATTTGCGTGCATTTTGGAATTAAAGAGACATACACTCAAAGCTCCCGGTCGTTTTCATTTATATAGTGACCATTGTAATCATGGCCTTATGATCACTGCGGAAGGCTACGTCATGTTATACGAAAGATCCCCGCGAAACCCCGGAGATTTCAGTGGGCGCCACAAGCTGGTGCTAAGCTTTGGAGCGATGTACGTTTCAGCCAACGCCGCAAGGTGGCGCTACGCTCCGG
Source organism: Dermacentor silvarum (assembly GCF_013339745.2). Lineage (NCBI taxonomy): Eukaryota > Metazoa > Arthropoda > Arachnida > Ixodida > Ixodidae > Dermacentor > Dermacentor silvarum. The sequence goes on along the minus strand of NC_051155.1, from coordinate 167,703,265 downwards.
AGTGATGTACAACGGCGCTAAACGCAAACTTCACACACAAAGGCACACACACCTTTGTAGAAGAGAGACTAAGTTTTATTTTATTTTGGAGTCCGGCTGCCCAATCGCGGCTCGCGTACTAGCGTGACACACGCCTGGCCGCCGGGAGAGAAGCTACGTCACGTTATACGAAAACCATGGAGATTTCAGTGGGTGCCACAAGGTTGCGCTACGCTTTGGAGTGATGCAGACGACGCCGCAAGGGGGTGCGACGCTCCGGAGACATGTGCGCTAACGTACAGACAAAGCACCTACATACGCTATAGGCAAGACTATGAGGTGTTTTTTTAAATTAAAGACGGATACGCCAATCGCAGCGCGCGTACTAGCGCTGATGTGCTCACGTGGCCGCCACGGTGAGCTACGTCACGTAATGAAGAAGCAGACATAAGGTCCTGCGAAAAGCTTGGTGTGGTGCACAAGTTTTTTACAATCCCGAAGTTTAAAAACGCCGCCATTCCGACGTTTTCATACGACTCCACAAAGTGGCGCGACGCGTCTGAAATTGTTGATCTACTTCCGGTTTGTTGCCGGGCGCGATCTCCTGGAACCTACTCTATGACAGCTTCGCTGTAAAATGTCTGTTCTTTAGGAAGTCTGCAATCCAACGCAGCATCTTTCCCTGGTAAGCCAGACTTTCTAAAACATGGATATGGCTGACGTATGCTCGTTTGACATGAAGGAATATAGCGACAATGATGTTACCACGTGATCTTTGGTCCTCCACAAGCGCGACTAAATCCAAGTCCTAGTTCATTGTATATCGCCCCCTTCTAAAGCTGGCAATACTTTCGGCTATAATTCTGAATTGTGCAGATGAGATAACAATATACAGCGCTTATTAACTTGAATTATTATGCAAATTCTTTCGTTTTACGTATTCATCGCCGTGTTTCTTTATGGCTATGATTTTGATGTCGCTACTGCTTCATAAGTGTCACTTTTGTTTTCTTGTCACTTACACGTGTATTTTTTAATACTTGTATTTTTCATCTTGGGTCCCCCTACAGTCTTCGGACTATGGGACCCTAGTCTGTGAAATGATTTTTGCATGATCTGTACCGTTACTCTTACGCTAATAAATTCTTAATAGGGTATTCTTGTCTTGACACCCCAAAATTCGTTTCGTTAAAGTGGTCTTGAAACAATTTTCTGACGTATCATAAAACGGCCTCGCTATTAAAGTACGTACATCGTCTCACGAATCGTGCCGCAAACATTTTTGGAATCCTTAAACTATATGTGGAGTTATCGCTCCGATACCCGCCTTTCTCTTTCCTTTCGTCTGCGCTAGCGCACTGGAAGCTACATAGCGTAGAAGTCAAGAGAGCGAAGCCCCTGCCATAGATTGAGTATCGCGGCTTCGTGGCGGTCGCGGCAGACTTCGCTGCGCAGCGTTCCGCTGCCATCTCTGAGGCCACGCGCAGCTGACGCAGCTACGCGCAGTGCGAAGGCGAAATGATTTTTGTGTCTTTTTGAGATTGCAGACATATACATTTTTCATTTATTTAACTCAAAATTAGAACTTATGTATTACTGAGAATGCTCTCGCGATCATGAAATCAGCCAATAGCGTTGGTGGGCAGCTGCTTTCGATGACGTTGCATGCCTGCATTGAGGAAGCGAGAGCAAGCGATTTTTCGTTGTGCGTTACGTTAGATCTCTGCTGCATGCAGTGCAGCAACATTTGGCTCAGATGTTCACAGTAGCCTCTACGACAAATCGGCAACGTTTCCCTACTATGATAGAAAATCTTTCAGGGCCCGTTTGATAATTTTTCATTACTTTTTAGACACAACTGGTCAAGCGTACCAGTCTAAAGGCTCCAAACTCATCAAATTATTTCCTGGTTTGAGCAATAGCACTACCACGGACGCCTTCCAACATTCTGGTACCTTTTCTTTTTGCCAGCTTTTACTGTACACGTCCACCAATGCCGGTCTGTCTTTCACTCCTAAATTGGCGAGTGCAGCGTATGTAGTCTCTCCATCTCGACCTGATGCACTGTTTCTCTGCACTGACGACCGTTAATATTGAAGCTCTTCTGCTGTTGTCAGCTAAAGCAGATGAACGCGCCCAGATGACCGTGCGGTTTTGTATTCACTGGTTTGGACGACGTGCCCGGTTCGCATAATTAAATCGCATAATTCTTCAGCGTTGTCCTGCTCACTTACTACAGGAGACAAGTCTAGAGACTAAAGTGGTTTCATTTGGACTATTGCTTGCCGGAAAGCGCGTATCACGTTCTACAACTGTGATGCCGAGGTAAACGGAGAAAGCAACGCGCAGATTTCTTTCCACCTTTTTTTTCTGAAAGATTCTGCAATTGGTTCTGTATCACGATAAATACTTTCTGGGCAACTTCGAAATCGCGAAACTACCCTACCTTTGATATATCTTCTCTGAGATCGACGTAGTATTGTTATAATATTCTCAATACTCAGCGTCAGCACCAGCATAACCATATATGATACGGGTATACTATATGCTAGTGGCCTTTACTAAGCACTTTCCAATTTGCGAAGCGTAACCTTCTGCGTTGCATTATGACCAAATATTTTTTTGTGTAATTCCTGAAAAACAGCCCAGTCTGTTATCTGTGTTTTCCAGTCGTCTCGTGTTTTCTTCAGACTTGGGTAGTATATAAACCTAGATATTTGATCGTTACCTGTTGCCTCAGATCTCCATTAGCACAAATATACGAGGACAACGCATACGAAATATTAAATTATGGCTCCTGAAACGTCTCTACACGGTCCTAACTTCTACAGCGTACTAGACCTTACTGTAAGCTCCTCTGAACATTCGGCTGGTCCTGACTGGTACTCGAAGTCTTGGTATAATGACGGCAGTAGAGGCAATATGAGTTCGCAGTGTCCAACAGAACCTGTGGGAAGGCATTCTTCAATAAAAAAACAAAACAAAAACCGATGGGTGTCATTGGTAGCGAGTTATAGCAATTACAATTTGCTTTCTCTTGCATGCAGCATGACTTATAAATTTAAGAAAAAATATTACCAAGAACTTGGATTACACGCTTACTCGTGAAATGCGTTCTGCAAAGCGATCCTACACAATTTTTCGCTCCATCGCCGACAGCAGGTGCTGTTCGGCTATAGCTGAAGCCTGCATGACGCCGTAGAGCCCCGATGAATATTTAATCTTCTAGCCACGTGCCGGCAATTTCTCAAGGATTGAATCTCGACCTTTATTGGACTTCCCCGAAGAACGCAAGTAAAGGCTAATTGATCGCCCCGGGTCTTCTGGTACAGGCGCCCATTCCTATCTGGACGATCGCAGAGCGGTGGCAGCGGTACGGAGCAAGGTTTGCTTCGATCACTCTTCATCATCTCGTCGCTCGTAGCTCTCCATATTAACTTTATACCTATCGTGCTTTCTAAGCCACGTGCGGATGAGATGGCCTCCTTGTGCATTTCCTTTTCTCTATGCCGTGTATTGAGGTTGCTTGTTCAGGCTAAGATTGGAAAGTAGATCGACTCTAGAGGTTTGCGATCACTGTAGCAATTACGGTCCGCTGAAACGACCCTCGAATAAAATGGGAGTTAACATTTCCACCGTCTTTCGAAGTGGAGGTCCCTGCTTATATTCATGCAATTGAAGAAATATTAGCAATCACTCAATTGCCAGCATCGGTAGGAGTAACGCCGCCGATGGAAGAAACAACAGTAGAGATGATAGTAATAGTAGTAGCAAAAGCGGCGTAATAACTAGTAAGTGGTGGTAGTAATGGCGGTAACAACAGCGATACTTAGAGAAGTTTAGAGGCAGTACCAGTAGGTGATGATTCTTCTGTGGCATTGACATCTTTCTTGCGTTAAAGAGGACCACTAGACGGCATTGTCTGCAGTTTATTAATCTCTACCCTCCCCCCCCTCTCTCACCTTCTCTCTCCAGAAGCTGGACAAGAAGCTTTTTATGTTGTTGTTCGTTGTGGTTCAGCTGTGTTGCGCGCTGGTCGAACATTTCGTGAAAGCAGAGAAGCAAGAAGTATATTCTATATACGGACACTCCACAATTTACGCCATCGTCTTCGCCATGGGACTCCGAATATATTTAAGTATGCGTATGCTCAATGCTTGTCCAAGTCGTATACGGGCTATATCGCTACATAAATCAACCACTAAAGTTGCTCATGCCAGATAATAGGTTCTTGACTAAATTATTCGTCTGAAGTTTGAGAATGGGAGCCCGCCAACAAATTTCATTAAACATAAAATTTACGAGAATGGGAGCCCCAAACAAATTTCATTAAACATAAAATTACAAGCGATGCTTCTTATCTTAAGTCTTCTCAGGCTATATAGAAGTGCAAAACAATATTAGTGCTCAAACCTGAAAACAGTGTAATTTTACTGGCGCGGCTCCTTACGCGCAGCGTAGTGATGCACGTCCGATGCCATTACAGGCCCTACACGGCGTGTTAAAGCTTTTCAAGGTGCCAGAAATTTTGGTGCACCCGCGTATGTCGCGTCCGCGTCAAACGCCATCCGAGAAGTTCAACCACAATGCTAAACGTTGAGCCAGAAAGTGTCAATTTTATAGGCGGTTTCGACGGCCTTAAAAATGCTCCAGAAATTCGGATAATTGTCTCCTAATGTGTAAGCATTCTTGGGCTCGGCTGTTACTTCGCTTTTGCTTACTTGCTTTTCCTAGCTCATACATGCCTACCCATCACTTTTCCGGTGTCAAAGAAATGAAATCCGTGTACTGGATAGGGTGCGGAGATGAGTTGCCACGACCCTTCAAAGCGATCGTATATATCAACTGAGCCGGAACTCCGTCTCAGTTAATGGTTTCATCACAGGTATACGACGCCTCGATGCCAGCATTCGAAGGGACGCTGGCATCAAGAAGCACTACCAACGCCACCTAGGTGGCGTTCACCGTACTCAGCACAGCGGAGCGTGGCCTCCGCAATTAGCTCTGAAAATGTTTCTGAAGTTGATCGCGGAGGCTGCAATTACGACGCGCTGTACGCGCTGATTTGACTCGGTGACGATTCAGTTACGTGCTTTGTCTTGCGCGTTGTATTAGTGTGTCAGTTACGTGCTTCGTCTTTCGCGTTGTGCTAGCGTGTGCAGCGTAGTGCAGCTTCCATATGCACGACGGTTGCTCATGGTCATCGACGTTGGTAGTCGTGATGGAGGAGACGTGCCACCAGGCGTCAGCGTGGGTGCATCAACGCCTAAGGGCCACAAAGCCACAAAACACCAATAGACATTATATATCAATGTGCAATAAACATTACACTACTTCTGTGAAGACACGTTTCACTTTCGTGTTCTATACCGATTCCTATATAAGAGGGATCAACCACATTTTTTCTTAATTTCCTTTATTAATGCGAAAACATTATACGCCCCATTACACGAAAATCCGGCACTGTAGTCGGCGGCGTGACCGAATGATGGTACCAAAAATGACCGACGGCAAAGAGTAAAAACACGTCAAGAAATGCTCGGATTGGCGTCAAATGTCTCAATGAGGTTCCTGGAAACAAAGTTAATAGAAAAAGTAATTAGGAAAGTTTCGGTCTGGGTAGGAATCGAACCCGGACCTCCGGGGTGCGTCATGAACGCGCTTCCCCGACGCTACGGCGGCTCCGCAGTATTGGTTTGACTGAACCTGTGCTTAGTGCCTGCGTCATTAGAGAGCTTTAGATTAGGGGGACGCAAGCGTAGGGGCCCCAAGGCCCCTGCGCTTGCGTCCCGCTAATCTAAAGCTCTCTATTGTACACGTCGCGTCGCAGTCATCTGGCTGACTAAACGTGTGGATCAGTGCGTGCGTCATTAGGCACGTGATGACGCAGCCGACGGGTAGGCGGTGGCTCCACGTCATAAGAAAAAAAAAGTGTATGAAAAAAAAGTATTAATGTGTAATAGAACGCCGCTGAACGGTCCTTCGAGGTATGAACTCGCGGGCGAGCGAGTGCGCTCAGACGCTTGGCGCGTTTTCATTTGGCCTTACCGAGGCACAGAACACAGACGAGAGCTTGCGCAGAGAAGGAACACGCGGAAAAAAAGATAAAAACACACGCATTTCACCAAAGCCTTGCTGGGCTGCAGAGCTCAGTCGTCACACTCAATGACTGGATCCTTCCAAGAGGGACCCCTCAACACCGCAAAGCTATATATGACAGCTTACTCATCTATCTTATAAGAAGCAAAACCATTGACCTAATCTAGGCACCTCACCGGAAAGACCACTGGGGTTGCCTTTTCATACATGTAAAATTTTCTATTTTTTATGATTTAATAAACGTCTTTCGCTCTCTCTCTCTCACCAAAGGTTCTTTAATGCTTTCGCTTTCCCACACGTAAGCAACCTTAAGTGTCTCGGCCGAATTTTTAAAATTTTTTTTCATTGTTTGTTACGACCTTTTTGTTACGTTACCAGTTTTCTTTAACACCACCAATCATTTATTATTATTATTAAACTGTTATCACATGTACCAATCATTTCTTCTTACATTGCGCAGCCCTACAGTAGGCTTCTCTGCACAACAGGCTGTAGTGCGGAAAGTAAGCTTTCAAGGTGGCCTGGCGAGAATTATTTTCTCTTCGATTAACTTTACTATTAGTTCTTTGGTTTCAATTGTTCCTTATCGCTTATAAATCTACCACTCATCTACATTTATAATATTGTAACGAATAAATGTTTTCACTCGGCAAATTACGCATTTGTTGTGGTGATACAAGACATCAAACCTTTTGCGTGACAGACAGATTTTGCTGAGGTAGTCGCCGAAGAATGCTCACGAATTAAAAGCAGGCAGAACCAACCTACTATGGGAATCGGTGTAAGAGAAGCTTTGATGAGCTTATGAGACAAAACAGCGCATCACGATGAAAAAAAATCACCAGCCCTTCCCCTGTCGAGAAAATGGGGGTAAGCGAAGCTTGTCGTGTGTGTATCTGATCTTCGTGATGATAGCAGAATGTAAATTTAGCCAACAACACCCACCACTCCTCACCAATCCTAACCTCAACACGATCCCCCTACCCATACAACCCCTTAGAGAGCGATGGAAGATCTTGCTGTCCAGCCCCGCCCTGGAAGACCAGCTCAGAACCAGAACAGCATATGGATTCCCGTGAAGTGGGAACCATTTCCATCCCGCGCATGCGCTGAAAAGGTCATGAAATAAAGTTTTTCATTCATTCGTTCGTGGTGATTTTCTTACTTTCTCTCTCTTTCTTTTTTGTCCCTGGTATGCGCCATTGAGCTTGGGCCCTTTCTGCACTATCACCAGGATCGGCCCTCTTTTAGCATGACACCACCACCACCGGTGCTGCCGGGTTGACTGAGCGTGACGCTGCAACCAAGTGGCATCACTGTTTTGCAGCCAAACGGACGCTCGCGTCTCGAGACCTTCTAAATGGGCTTATCAAAGAAACCACCGGCCTTATCGCCTTATGGCTTCTCACACCCTTGCATGGTCACTGTAAGCCTGCTGCTAGAAGCGCTAGTTAGTTTAATTGCTGCTCGGAGGGCTTAAGATGGGTGTTTTCTGTTCAACCTGGTCTCGCCAAGTGAAACGGCTGCAAAGAAAGGGAAGAGACAGCTAGCGCATTTTGTCAATGATCGTTGCTTGACCAGCGAAATACAATGGGAGGATTAAGTGCCAGTGATGGGCGCCCGTCGCGGTGACGATGCCCAGATTAGGCAGAGGCGCAGCTCATGACATGCCAATTATACCTGACACGTGGTGAGGCGAGTAGAGCCGGCTGGCACTGAGCAAACGTAGAGGGTGCGTGACGAAGCCATTAGCCCCCAAGAGTACACAAAGCGAGCTAAAGAAGAGGGAATATCGGTGATTCGTCACGCACATCTCGTGCAGTCGCCCTGACAGCGAAAGCTTAGATGTCCGTGACTGTCGCTGGCTCCTGATGTGCGCGTGCCGGGCGTGTAATGGGCACGGAAAGCGTGAACGCAGTACTCAGGCACCTTTCCCATTGTAACCGTTCTTGCATTTCGTTTCGGAGACCGTTACCAATTGACCATCGTGAAAAGCTTCTCCGAGCAAGCATTTACTGAATACGGGTACGTGAGCCCAAAATGTTGTTTGACAGCTTCCATGGACGTATGACCCGCAGCTACTACGCTATCAGTTTTTCTAATAAGTGCGAGCGGGGAAGGGGTCACACCAAAGGTCAATCACTTTAGGCTGGCAGGTGCTGCCTGCTTATTAGGATTTTATTGACCCCATTGTGCTGGGCACTGTAGCTTTGCGGGGGAGCAGGCATGCTATGCATCTGTCAACCCCCCCCCGCTTTCTGGAGCGTTGTTTTTATTTGTATGTTGTTTTGAGGGAGAGGGAGAAAGACACCGTAAAAGGTGGTAGAGAAAAGGGCGCTTGGAAGAAGCGCAATACTGGAAGTGCCGGCGAACAAGACGATCCTAGTACAGGATTCGTGATTGGTGCGTCGGCCGACCACTCATAGCCACTCGGTGGCGATTGGGTGGTACATGCTTGGGGTGGGGCACCGGAGGGTAGAAAACCTGGCCGCGTTGCCCCGACGAAGCGTTCTGGACAAACTACGGTGCTATGCACCATCGACTATGTCGATATAGGGTCGCCCTATGTGTACCAGTTCCGCCTTGTATGTGTACTTGCATTTGTAATTTCATTTAAATAATTGTAAATAGAAAGTGTTTTTTTTTTCCTCGTCATCTCTGTCTAATTTAATCTCGGAAGAAGCACTGAGCGAACCCGTCACCGCTATTCGTAGCGGCCGTACTCCTCACTTGCGTAGACCTGTCTCTGGCGGTGCGTCTCGGACGCCCAAGTAGAGGAGTGGTACGAGAAGAACCTAGATTTTACTGTCACCCTCGCGCCAGCAGCAGATCACGTGACGTCCAACAATCGGCGAGCAGGCCGCGCATGCCCCGTTGATACCGCGGCGGCACGGCGCCGCCAACGACGACGGCGCGTCTTGAGTGTCCGTAAAACAAGTTCGCAAAAGCATGTTCGCAGTCCACGTGCCCCGTGCTATACCCTACCGCAACAAGCACCGCACGTCATAACGACTTTCTATTTCTTTTTTTTTTTGTGGTCGACCGTACAAAAAAAAAAATCCAAGGTACGGAGAAGATACCCATCCATCTCCTTCGTAATTAAAACAGAGACTGTATCTAAACTGCCCTGAAACATTAACACGAAAGAAACCGCCATCGCACAAACCAGCAATGTTCCAGAAAAATATGCAAATACTTAAGATAATGGCGCCTCATTCAAATGATAGAGCTATAAACATTGCACCCAGAGGAGAATGAAGACCGCCGAAATCACTGCCACAAAGCTTATCTCGGCGTATTCAGTTTTACTCTGACAAGCCGCAGTCCTCGAATGTTATTGTCGCATCGTGTACACACAATAACTACTTCAGAGCACTCGGTTCCCTAAACAATGTGCGACCATAACAAATTGCGCGTCGCATGACTGTTACTAACCTAGCTGTTACCTAACCAAGGCTGGGCCGAGCAGCCGTCCACACTCACGAAGCGGAACCGCATGCATGCATACTCTACAGTGCGGTGTACATTTGAGGTAACAAAAACACCTTTTATCAAAATTGCACTTTTGCACGATAAGCATCTAACTGCTAACTAGCATGCGCTTCCCGACGATGAACAGGCCCCAAGAAAAGCTAATTACGGGAATGGGACGAGGTCGCTTCGCCCCTGTCGCCTATAAAAGCGTGACTCGTGAGGAAACCTGTCTACAATAACAATTTTACGAGAACGTCGTGCTTGGACTAGAAAAGGAGAGAGAAGTCGAGGTCAGCAAAACAAGTTCCCGCTGTTATCATTTATCGCTAGACGGCAAATTTAGGCAGGCGCTTCTTGCAAAAGTAACCACGTAACTATATGGAAATAGACCTCCGTGTATACGCTGTAATTCTGACGGACCTATCAAATAATTATTTACTCTTCGCGTACTTAATGACGCAATAAAGCGGAGCTCTAAATTAATTTAGACTGATAATGTGCTCTCCGAAAACCTTACTTTCATTAATTTAGCGCTAAGTGATTCATTATTCGGAGAAAAAATAAAAGCCGAACCTCCGCTTTTTTTTAACTTTACGCCGATACCCCACGCCGGCACATGAGTGTGCCATCACGGATTTCAACTGATTTTCTTTCGCATTTCGGCCGTTGGGGTGCCGAAAAAGATCTCGAAGTTTGCTAAATTATCTGTTTGGATTCTTCACAATACTATCCGTAAAACCTCATTATAACGAAGTTGAAGAGGGAGCCAGAAATACTTCGTTATATCCATTATTACATATGGGCTGCAATATGAATCTCCATAGATATTTCAATATGAATTTCACATACTTCCTTATATCCATTATTTTGTTATATCCCATTTCTTTATGACGAGGTTATACTGTAATTTATGTTTTCAGGTAAAAAAAAAAAGATAACTAGACCCAAGCAGGTACTGTTAAAATCCACGACGCCACGCAGAGCTGGAGCCGGAACTTCAAGGTTGCGTCGGCCCCCGTCTTTCTTGTAGGCGTCTTTTTTGGGTCATAGATTCTCCTATCGCGGGGTAAGAGTGACTTTTAATATTGCAGAAGGGTAATCAGCTAATACAACTGTAATTTTTTCTGTTTGATGTCGCTTGTGAGAGAGATGAGAATACATTTATCGTTATACACAAGCTAGGAGGTCGGCCTGAATCAAGGTCCTTGCCTGCTATATAGTTTCCCAATAAGAAAACTTGTGGACTGGATATCGAAATGTGATGGACTTGTTGAAGACCTGTCTATACATGTATTGTGAGGAATATAAACTCGAAAGCACAAATACGATTTCGCAGCTGTTTAACAAAGGATGTCACGAAACTAACTCACGGTATATTATATCTATACGCGAAAACATCGCTATACGAGAACCATATATATTTTCAACGCTTTGCAGTGCAAAAGTGCTAAATTATCAAGCGCTAGCTGTTACAAACCTAGGTGCTTATTCTCTGCTTTCTTCATCACCGTTTTTCGTTTTTTTTTCTCTCGAGGAGGTTGAGTTAGCCGTAAATTTACTGACTGAAGCATATTAGCACTCTTAAAGGTGTTTACTTACTTTGACAAAACATCGCCACATCATACGAGGATTAAGAAAGGTACCCATGTATGCACATCTCTTAGCCCTCGTCTGATTCATTGCTGTTTTGTCAAATATGAACGTTCACCATGAAACCCAGATTTTTTCTCTGCTACTGAGTGTAGATCCATTTCTCGCTTCGACGAGTACGGTAAATCTACCAAAAATGCACTTTTGGTAGATTTTGGTAGAAACAAGTGCACTTTTGAACAAAGAGCACCTCTGCGAGAGGGTCAGGCGGCGTTAAAGAAATGTCTTCTGTGCAATACACGGTGCTTCTTTAATTAACTTTCATGAGCGTTCTAATTTGATCCTCTACGCAGACTAAATTGCAGCCGAAATCTGCAACCTGATACTAAGCACTTAATTTCGAGAGCTTCAAAAGGATTCGATGGAGTGACGAGTTGAGAAACATTTCAGCTATACGATGGAATCGGCTTGCATGCATGGTGTAATTGCGCAGCTTACGCAGGCGAAAAAAAAAGGAGTAAAAACAGGAGGAGATGATGAGGATGACGATATAAAATGAGATTGTAATCGTGATGTTCGAGGTGGTGGTGGGGACTCCCATTTCACCCGCATGAGCTTAACTGTGAGCGGGCAGCTTCCTCCAGTTCGTTCAAGTGAAGCCTCGCAATAATGAGGTAGATTTGCGTGGCGTGGTATATACCGAATGGGAGGAGCGGCCTGATGCGTGGACCCGATGTCTCGCCCAAGCCTTCTCTTGTTAGCCTCACGCGCGAGCCCTTGAGGCGATCGGCCCGGAGTGGTGCCATGCAACAGCCCTCTTAGCTTTTTTTTGGAAGCCTAGAGTCAGGTTTGTACTGCGACCGCCGCTTGCTCCTTTTATGCCTAATGACCGGCCACTCGACGTGGTTAACGATCACCTCGCAGGAAGACGAAGCTCTGTTTCTCCTCATGACGGTGCGCGATTGCCCATCCTGCTCGATGGACGAAGGTAGAGACCCCCTTCTCCACGCGACCTACGCTCTGCATCGCTGCAATTCGCCTCTAATCAAACGAGAACGTTTATGCGAACGTCGGTGATTGTGTCTGCCTGTGACAGTGTGCTGGCGCGATTGCTGAGGAAATATAGGAGGGCCTCCGAGCGCATGTTCGATTCCTGGAGCCACTGCCACGCGGAAAAGTAAAAAAATATATCCACCTAATTTCGGAAGATATCTGTTTCCTGCTAATTGCTAAAATGCACGTTGTAAGCTGCTGCGCAAACTTCAGTGCACCTAACTGCCTTTCGATAGCGGTATTTCCTTTTTCTTTTTTTTTTCCATGGCGAACAGGCGGTAAGTTCAAAGCTCCTTGAGCAGAAACCACCGAGATTTAAAGTTCAAGTTTCTATCTATACCATCGCTTTAAACCCATCTCTTCATTCCGACCTGGCACAGACGAACGCAAGGAACCAACCGCCCCGCACTTCCTTGGGAATGATTGTCACCATGAACCTCTAGTTCTTAGTTTCTGTTTTTAGCCTTCCTGTTTAGTGATGTGTCATTGCAGACCCTTTCCCCTGAAAAGCGCTTCCTTGTTTTCTTCATTAAGTTTTTCTTTTGAACGCTGGAGTAATGTAGAATACAAAAAAGCTAGAAAAAAAGGGAAAAAAAAGAACCGACAAAGAGCGAATGACCAAGAGGACTTAGGTAATCGAGACTCCTAAGAGGCGAGGAAATCTCATTAGGACGTGCGCTTGAGCTTAGGAGTAATTAAGTACTATGCGACTGCAAGCAAAGAGAAAGACGTGAAAAGGAAAAGCAAGCAAACATGAACAGCGTACTATACCTTCTTGCATTCCCATACGCTCAATTTTATTAGTGGGAATTCTTTTTGTCGCTTTCTTACTTCTTACTAGCGCATACTTTTGCACTAGCTATGGAGTGGCGAACAGAAAATGGCCACTCATATGGGTTCTATTATTCTTAAGTCCTTTAAAAGACGCAACTACGCACTAGAAGTCCTTGGGAATAGAATGGCGATGTCTCGTTATGAAGCTGAGGGTATGGAAGACACAACTTGGCTAGAAAATGTTGATCATGAAAAATGCGGGAAGGAACCACTCTTCCAGTGACGGATGCATATGATGATAACGGCGACTTCTAGTGACCGGTGATGACAAATATTCGCTTAGCCTGCATGAGCTGGACTGCATGAGCTGGACTGCATGAGCTTAGACTGCATGAGAAATGGCAAGCCGCCCTCCTCAGCGAGGCACCCGAGGACCAGGAGTGGGCCGTCCAGCGGGCCAGGGCCTTTGCCGAGGATCTGGGAAGATTTTTCTCCGCCGATGGACCCCTGGCAGCCTAGCCCCGGGCACCAACAGCCATAACCGTTGGATAAATAAAGTTTATTCCTATCCTATATCTTGCAGCCTATCTCCACATTATCTTGTAAAGTTAAGTAGGCCTATAACAACCCCGTCACAATCTCTTTCTTGCGTTTGTTCGACCAATACCCGCTGCCTAATATTGCACTTTAATAGTTTAGAAGTTTATTAAGCCACTGTATTAAACATGCATGTTCAACGGTGCTATGACGTAGATATCGTTCCTTCCAAAGCAATGTAGAGCTTAGACTGCATGAGAAATGGCAAGCCGCCCTCCTCAGCGAGGCACCCGAGGACCAGGAGTGGGCCGTCCAGCGGGCCAGGGCCTTTGCCGAGGATCTGGGAAGATTTTTCTCCGCCGATGGACCCCTGGCAGCCTAGCCCCGGGCACCAACAGCCATAACCGTTGGACAAATAAAGTTTATTCCCATCCTATATCTCGCAGCCTATCTCCACATTATCTTGTAAAGTTAGGTAGGCCTATATAACAACCCCGTCACCATCTCTTTCTTGCGTTTGTTCGACAAATACCCGCTGCCTAATATTGCACTTTAATAGTTTAGAAGTTTATTAAGACACTGTATTAAACATGCATGTTCAACGGTGCTATGACGTAGATATCGTTCCTTCCAAAGCCGTGTATGGGGCTTTATGTACTTTTAATTTGGTTCGGAAGAAAGACTACGACCATCTGCATCGGGTGCCGCACCAGCAGGCGCATCGGCTATCTGCACCGGTGGTCGCTGCTGTAATCGATAGAGACTCTGCAAAGGTTTGATAACTTTAGTGTTCTTTTGCTAGTCCTTGTCTCAAATATAAAACATCGTGGCCTGCCTGCCGACTTGAGAACAAGAATAAGTTCACAGGGAGTGACCGCTATACAGGCTATTTCTGAATGCGAGGTAATGTGGAAGCACCGCTAGACAATTCCAACTTCTCAGTAGAAATGTAAAAATTTATCCGTCATAATAAGTCGTTTATGTAGTTCCTTTCATGCTGAGAACATTATAATTTGCCTACGCATTCATGCCGCATTCAAAGAGCATATAGAGCGTCAGTTAAAAAAAAATGAAATACGATACTTGCCTTTGAAAAGGTGAGAGAATTAAAAGGTGTGGGTAAATCATTTACGATTTTTTTCAGCTGTTCGTTATAAGCGTCTATTGACGCTACAGTACCGAGGGCTTGATGCATATTATCGGAAAGAAATAGCACTTGTTCTAGCTTTTTAACTTTGAATTCTTCCCTGTGCCTACTGTCGCGATTTTACAAGGGTACATTGGTGGCGAGCACATAGGAATGAAGTTCTCCCGTTATGACACTATAAGTCTTGCTTTCCCATTACATGAATACCTCTATAAAAGGTTTCTGGAACCACAACATGATAAATAAAAACGACTATAAATAAAATAATGACTTGGCGGCGCTTGCTTACGCATCTGTCTGCCAATTCGTCTCCGGCGTAGCCAAAAAAGGGCTACTTAATTAATTACAGTACATGAGCTGACCGATACTTTCATAGGACTGGATGTAAGTTCAACAGCTCAGATACATTGTCACATATGCTTTACATGTTCTTTCAATATGATACAGCTGACCGCTTAGACTTCGAGCACGCTTAACGCGTGCTCAATGCCCAGTCTCTTCGTGAGGTGGGTATGGACATTTGTCTCCAGCAACTCTGTCCAGGTACGATTCGGGCCTCGGCGACCATGAATTGAACCCACGACCTCAGCAGCAGAACGCCGCAGCTACTGAGCCACTTTAGAGGTAGAAACAAAAACGTCGTCGAACAGAAGCTCACCGACTACACACTACCAGCCGCGGTAGCCTAGTGGATGTTGAATTGCGCTGTTAAGCTCGAGGTTACCGGTTCGATCCCGGTCGTGGCGGTCGCATTGCGATGGGGATTGAAATTCAAGACCGCTCGCGTGCTTATATTTATGTGCATGACAAAGAAGCCCAGGGGGTCAAAATTAGTGCGTAGTATCCACCACGGCGTGCCCCATAATAACATCGCCGTTCTGGCACGTAAACCTTCATCATTTATTTTTACGTGGCATTACGTTTAAGAGAAAATACTGTGCACTGCGAAAACAAACAATACTAAAAATAGAGAATCTGCAGGCCGTTTAAAGGCCAATTGCAACAAAATTTCACTTTGGCTGAATCTGTTATAAATGAGTATATAGTATGTACCACTGAACCAATCTTGGCAGTGCTGCAGAGCTGGTAATTGCGTAGTTTTTCTGCAGCCTTTAAGCAGTATCTAAGCAGACGATGCATGCACCTGGTGACGTCGCTATGACGTCAGTTCCAGCACGCCGCGTCCGAGATATTTCAGAGCGCCGCGGGTGCTCGGGCTGGCTCGCGTAGCCACTCCTGGAGATCCACGGAGACCAATCAGAGCATGCGGTAGTCCGAGCATCTCACACGGGGAAAGTGTTCATCGCGGCACGCCGAAAGGGCCTCGGTACGCAGCAGTGTGGACTACGTGATTCAGTAGGTCACGCTGATAAGCCACGCGTAATGCGTCGCTTATCACTTCAAGCGAGCGATAATGGCGGTGTGTGTTTTTAACGCCGTTAAGGGCCCCGCGTCGCATAAAATCCGGCGTTGGCGGAAAAAAATCTGTGGTGGAAAAATTCATCTGCAACCAACCCGACGGCGCAGGCCCTCCGCATGACGCAAGGTGGTCAACTTAGCGAAAGAGAAATCATCTCGAACCACCCCAACCGCGCAGGCCCTCCACGTGGTGCACGGTTTGGGTGAATTTCTCGCAGTGAAAACCGTTAGAAAAATGGTAAAGTACGGCTTAACCACAACTTACAGACATGGTGGCGTCAAATTGTAATTTGAATGTACGAGAAAACATAATTCTGTTACGAGGAAACTGAAACACAAACCCATTTTCCAGCTTTTCTTCCATCCCAACCCGGTGCGCTCGGGTAATTTACTTGCGAAAGTGCTATCCAGATGGCACTCACATCCTTGGCAGGTTAGGGAGCCTATATGCAAGCGCTGTTTGCATGTAATCTCCCTACGGCAGGTCAAATTGGGACTTGGCCTGCGTAATGTGTTTTGGCCACGCGCGCGCGTCGGGGCAATAGCAAACAATTAATAAAAGAATAAGAAAGGTTGCTAAGGCCTTCACATTTTAATATAAGACGACTTAAATTGCCCCTGAAAAAAACGTCTTCCCAGCGATGCATTTTTGTTTAAAGGTGAAGCCAACTTTAAGGGGATTGGTGTAAGCTTGGTCTTTGTAAGCTGGCTTTCCCACGTTCTGTGTTGCGGTGAAGCTCACTGAAACAAAAATGCGATGCGAACGGGGTCCGCTAACGCTGTCGCGTTCCACTCTCAAAGGCGAAGCTTAAGCGTCTTCCAATTTTTTTTTAATTTTTGTGTCAAAAAACGGGTATTTTTGCGTCCGTTTCGTGATGCTCCCGCTCGTATTTCAAACGCCAAATTTAGCACGCAGGCCTCCTTTATATCTACATCATCTGAAACTTTCTGAAACATTCCAAACGAAATTTCGTGGCACTTGGTCTTAAAGTAGACAGATGAACGCCGAGGGAGGCTTTGAACTTTAGCTCTGAAACGCTATAACGGGCCTCCCCCTTTTTAAAAATCTATTTGTGTTCATTTTTCAACATCCACTTGTACCATATTAGTATACCGTTCGCACGTTCGTCCCCACAATTTCTCATTCGTTCATCTTAAGGCAACAACAGTAAGCTAACCGCGCCTTCGAATCTTAAGAAAAGGAACCGTGTCTCTTAAGGCGTCTGCTCCTGATTGGCTTCACTCGACATAGTAGAAGCACCTGCTAATAGCACGTGGCCCGGGGGAGCCAACGAAACAAAGCTGGAGACACCACTGCAAGCGCGCCCGACGTGGTCGCTTTTGTTTCTCGGGAGCCTTTGCTACGCGAGCGTTCGCGTGAATCGTTACTTTACAGCGCGCTGTCTTTCTCGGGGACAAAGCCTCCCCCCTGCGGAGCCTTAGACAAATTGTATTCCGTGGAACGCCTGAGAAAGACGCTTCGGAGCAGCTGCACACGCTTAAGCATTTTCTTGGCAAAAAAAGAAAAAGTAGGAAAAGAACAAAGAAATCCACGGGGCCCTTCCACACGGGGCAAATAAGAAATACCTACTTCCGCTTTAGCCTGCGGCTCCACACTTTTACACTAATGATGAGCGATCAGGCGGTCTTTGTATAGGCGTCACAATTTCGTCCGCTGCCGACGCATGGTTCAGAGAGCGCTAATTAAACGGCTTTGTTCTCTAACATTACCCTATTGTCTAAACTAGGGAGATGCCAGACTGAAACAGGAGCAACGTGGCTAAAGCAAAGCTGAAGCAACGCGCGGAGATCATGAACCGTCCCACACAGTGGCTTGGAGGCTATGGAATCAAGGGTGACTAGTTATTTTCGTGACCGCAACACAAGAAGAAATGCGTTCGAGGGAATGCCCTTTTGGCGTAAACTTTTATATACATACTTTTCCGGACGAAGTTGACGCCAATAAGTAAGTAATATGACCACCATTTTTGGAACACTGGGCCGCTAACAAGAGTAAGACCTTGTAGACGAGTAGATAGGTCTGAACTACTGCAGCCAAGAAAGAAAATAAGAGAGAAAGAGATTGAGTTAGGTAAGAAGAGTGGGGGGAGGGGGTAAAGTGAATGTTCCTCCTTTTAATCATATTAACATCTCCATCGTGTCTGGTATTTAACGAGCTGTTCTGGTATAGCTTCACAGGGACTTAGCAATTTTCAAGATATTATTACTGTGACCTAGATTTTTGGCGTGTACTATATGATGTAAAATGTGATTATATATATATATGAACGAGAAGAAAGGGAACCGAGGGGCTCGCTTTTTTGTAATCATATCATAAGAAGCCAACAAACAAGGACAACATAGGGGAAATTACTTGCACGCACCAATTGCATTAAAGAAATGATAAATTAATGGAAATGAAAACGGATGAAAAAACAACTGTCCGCAGGTAGGGAACGAACCCACGTCTTCGCATTACGCGTGCGATGCTCTCACCATTGAGCTACCGCGGAGCCGTTTTCCCATCCGCTTTCTGGGGTATTTATGTTTTACAACTAGAACTAAGTCTTTGTTGGCTTCTTAAGATATGATTAATATATATGATCATGCATGCATGTATGTTCGTAATTTGTAGATTGAAACAAGTGCATCAATGTAATAAATTAAAAAGTTAATTATAATGTTTTAATAATAATAATTCACTTAGGCATATTGATTTCCCGTGGGAGTAATGGCCACCTAACAAGTAATTTTGATCAAAGGTTAGAACTTTGTTGCAGCTAAAAAAAAAAAAAAAACACCCTTGTACGTAAAGATTATACTTTGCCACACGCAAGTATTTTGAACAAAACGACGCAGCTACGCGCAACTGTCGTTTGTAAACCGCCGTGTAAAGATGGAATCACAATTCTGTCTTTTATAGATCGCAGACGTATATTTGTTTCATTTATGTAACTCAAAATTATCAATTGTGCATTGCTAAGCCTGTTCTCGCGATCAAGAAATCAGCCAATAGCTGCTGGTGGGTCCAGCTGCTGGCGATGACACAGCATGACGACATTGCGGAAGCAAGAGCAAGCAATTTTTCGCTGTTTTCGACACGAGATTGTAAATTGCAATCTGAATGCCGTACAATAATATTTGGCTCGCATGTTAGCAGCAGCCTCTTATACATATCGACTAACGCTTGTTTACTATATGTACAAAAAGTATTTAAGGACCCCTTTTAAGCATCTACTGATATCTTTGTGTTGAACACGAAAGGAAAACAAGTGTTGTTTTCACACAACCGGAACAGAAAGGGAAATATCGCAATACAAGGGGAGCATCATCGCGCCATGCGGTCGAACTGGATGTGCGCGCCTGTTAATACCGACTACTGAACGGCGCGCACTTTACCTACAGTTATGCTTCTAGAATAGTTTAATGTAGGGCTAGTTGGTTTTCCATAGCTGAACAGGTAACTTGGCGCAACAAAAAACACAGAACCAAAAAAGGGAGACAAAGACAAGCGCTGAATTATTGCTGTATTTGACTTATTGCGCAACCACCGTTGATGTACATGTTCCCGGTCTTATTGTTCGGTATGCGCATGCGTGACAAACGGCTATATATATATATATATATATATATATATATATATATATATATATATATATATATATGTAGAATCCTTCCCTTCCTATAAACACGTGGGAGTAAAACTTGTCTTTGTCTCCCTTGCTTGTGTTTTTTATTGCGCCAAGTTACCTGCTTAGTTATGCTTCCGCCACGCGCTCCGCTGTTCGCATTACATTTGAGACCGTTAGTATACATTTGATTCGGTCTAGAAATTTGTATTCGCACACCCCTATCAGATAATAAACTGCTTTGCTTAAACCATTCAAATTCGCATATGCCTAAATTCGCGTATTATATGCACAAACAAATTCGCATATGGTATGCATAAACAAAGTCGCATATGCCTAAATGCACGACATTCATAATGAATGACTGAATATATTAGGCAGTCATGTACCCCATGCGCGTTTACTCTAGGAACTGGTGACCCCTGCGCAGCAACCGCCGCACTTCTGCAGCAGTATCATCCGGACAGTCCTCACTTCCATGGCTTTATATGTTTTGAGACTTTGATAAATGCTTTACCTATACTCAAAACAAACGACTACGCGACAACTTCATATAGTGATTTCTAGAATTGAATAATAGAGACCAATCGATTCTTATACATTGTGTCTGTTGTATCATTTCATTTATTCAACAAGAGTTAAAACCTCGGCAACGCACGATGTAAAAAGTACATAGCATGTAATTGTTCGTAAAAAAATAAAAGAAGCGCACACAATATCTTGAACGCAGCTATACAACCAACACAAATAGGCTATGAGAAACGAAAGAGTACAAAAAATCTCCGGACAAGGGCACTCACAAATGAAATTAATAAATACAGTAAACCATGCAGCTGTACATACGTAGTGCTGCAAAGTGATATTTATGCAAACAAATCACAGAAAATTATTAACAACTAATACAATAGCGGGAACACGATGGCAAACAACTTCTATTCCAGTATACATACATAGAACACTATGGAATGCAATGCCCCAAAAACGCGATTACCTCCGGTGAAAGACGTGATTGCTTTACATTGCTACTTTTACACCTAGACATGTAGCGGCAACTAATGATGCACCCTAGGATAAATGAACGGGAGCATTCGAAGATTTCCCTTAGCAGTGGCAGAGCCCTGTATAGTCCGCTGCATTATAAGAACGAAAACGTGTGGCACCAGGCTGAATAAAAGCTCGCGGCCTGCCTGCCGCAGGAGTTAAGCTATAGTAAATTTGTAAAAACTCGTGCCAATCGAGTGCGCGCCCGAGCATGTGACATGACGCTCCCACCACTTCCGGATGTCCAGCCATGTCGGAGTCGCTCGCAATGTCTTCTCCTGCAGAGCTGCGCACAGCGGGCACAGCTCGTCCTCGAGTGCGGACACCGTGAAGTTTCGTTTCCAGGCGAAGTAGCCTTCGTACTCGGCGGGATGGTCCAGCAGGTCTGTCAGGTGCGAATAAAGACGGCCGTGCGCCCGCAACGCCGCAGCGTTGAGCACAGATTTGGGCGGGAAATTGAACGTGGTGTAGGGCGCCGCAAGCACGATCGGAACGAGGTCGTGCTTGAACGCCTCGTAGACGAGATCGGACACACTCTGAAAGCAAGCCGGCGACTGTGACACCACGATAAACTTGAACTTCTTGGCGACCTGTGCGACGCACTCGGCCGGCGATTCGCACTGGCCAGCACCGCAGTTGGGCATAACGTGCAGGTATATGGGGCGTGTCAGGGTGTTCCGGTAGTGCCGGTCATTGTGACTAGAACGCAACCTTTCGTGCTCTTCTTTGAATCTTTCCAGTTCGCAGTCTGAGGCGATCCAAGCAGCGTCCCGTCTGCTGGCCATAGTCGACCTGTCGCTGGAACTGATGCTTGACGTCGGCGAATCACCGGTGGACAGGAAGCGAGGGCCAAAAGTCTTGTGGGCAACATGAACTACGGAGTCCTTTCGATGGGACATGGTCCAGTTGAAGACTCGCGCCAGCTGGATGGGCAGAGACGACGGCAAAGTCTTCCCCCTGAGATAGCGCGAGACAGCGCCGAGAAGACCAACTTCCCGGACAAATGGCGGCATCACCGGGTGAGTGCGCGCCCAAAACACCCACAATTGGCCCGCAGCGCGCTCTCTGGGAAGGTCGCTGACGTTCACCCGGTCAGCGTGGAAAACGATGGCGTCACTTTCCATGAGGAGGCGCCGGTCGTAAGTCACTTCGCACGGCTTCGGAACGTCATAGGCGTTGACGTTCCCATGGGCGGTGAAATTGCACGCGGTCCAGTTGCCGTGTTGAGCTGAGGAGTCGTGCGCTGCCGCTAGGCCAGATGCTTCGTCGGAAATCTCAGACGGCGGGCCGGTCCAAATCAGGATACGAGGGGACACGCCACCGTCTCGATCGTACCATGGGCGCCACGATGACGTCAGCTCTGTGGTTGACAAAGCCGTTGCTAGGAATACCATGTACAGTTCGGCGACAACGACGAAACAAACCATATTGCGGAAACCAACGGTAACCGCATGCCAAAGGAGGCTCATGTCCACGAAGCCAACTGCACTGGAGCGTACGTTGATCCGCTGCCCTTCACCGGCAGGGGAATATCGAGGGAACCCCGGTGGAACTGGAGTTGCTTTGGGCTGGGCACCCTTCGGGTTGAGCGGCTCCATGTCGCCTTCGTCACTGTCGTCCGGGTCATCCGAGAGTGTGAAGCTGCGGAGAGTACGGAGTTTTCTTTCAATAGACGGCGAGAACAGGGCAGCACAGGATTATCGAACCGTTAATCACATTTAGACAGAAGAGTACTGTGAAGTGCGCGATTGAAAGACAGCAACATCTTTATGGTTATTTCAAAGAATGAAAATTCCTAAACTAAGAAGAAATAATTGTAGGGCGACGACAAAGGCGGAAGGGCATGCAGAGGTTTACACATGTCGAAAGTTCACACTCCGGTTCCCACTAATCTTTTTCCGCCATATTGCTACGCATGTTTGTCAAAGCTCATTACCTCTCACCTGGAAACTAGATTTAACTCTAGCCAAAGCAACGACTAAATTATGCGCTTTTTGTATTTAGCACACTGCTCCGTCTTTGAGAGTGTGATGTGGTTGGGTAGGTGGAGTTTTTACGCTGTCTTCGCTTTTTGTAATAAACACAGACATATCTAGGCTAGTGCATTGGGTGCACTTTAAAGAACGCCAGGTGATCGAAATTAATTAGGTGTCCCCCATTACAGCGTGCCTCATAATCAGATCGTGGTTTTGGCACGTAAAACCCTATTTATTAAACCCTATAAATTTATTAAAATTTAACAATTAGGCTGACACAGTACGCTTGTTCTTTCTTTAGAGACGTGCTTGCTTAACAGAGCATAGCTATAACCTCTCGACTTTTGGGACATGCGAATGGGTATCAGGCATTGCATTAATTGCAATCGGTTGCCGTGCAATTAAATCGATTCTCGTCATTTGACTTTTTCTTATGAATGTGCCTAAATTTACGCCTATAATAAAGACGCCACTAAAGGGGAATATTAAGTAAAGTTTGATTGGCAAATCACATTTTGGAATACCAAAAAAATGTCATCCTTATCACGGTAAAAGTAGCAGTGGTTATGGTGTGGGGCTGCTGAGCACGAGGCCGCGGGATCAAATCCCGGCCACGGCGGCCGCATTTCAATGGGGGCGAAATGCAGAAAACACCCACGTACGTAGATTTAGGTGCACGTTAAAGAAACCAGGAGGTCCAAATTAATCCGGAGCCCCCCCTCCCCCTCCACTACAGCGTGCCTCATAATCAGATCGTGGTTTTGGCACGTAAAACCACATTTAATTTTTAACTTTGGGTCTCGATCTATCTAGCCTATTAACGCCGTTATTAAAAAAAAGAAAACGGTTAGAATTGCTTCAGTGCCAGGCAGAATCAAACTTGCGTCAGACGAATTCTTTCTCTACAGGATTACGCAGTGAAACATCAAACGTAACATAAATATCCTCCTTGCAACGCAAATAGCTTTCTTTGCGGAGGCATTCGGCTATTGGTTTACATTGTCAGTCATCATCGATGGTTTGCTAAACATGCTATAAAGGTCTGACCACGGCTCACAAAGCTGTAGTCCACCTCACCTGTGCCACTCCTCACTCTCCAGACTACTGGGCGGGGACATCCTGTTGCGAAGACGGGTACCAAGCGTGCTTTCGCTGCTGTCCTGTATGGAGAAGGGAAAGGACATTATAACCCTTAAGGTGTGTACATGAGCATCTCATTCAAAGAATTGCGCCAACATATCTGTTTTGTGCAGGGAACTTCATAATCCGATATGTGGCACTGCAGGGGGCGGTACCACAAACAGTTCTGAGCGGCTTTTCTCTCTTAGGCACCTTTTTTCAATATGTATAACCAAATACTATAGTGAAACGTCAGGGGCCTTCTTCACAACCTTGATGATGTTAAACGACATATTTCGTAAATTTAGCATAAGGGGGACGTGTGTGTTAAAAAAAAAACGCGTCTTAATGTTACACTAATTTTCTCCGGCAATATATTTATTATTCCGCAATGACCGCTACGACGCAATCACCTTGTCGGACAGTGTCCCCATAATAGTCAATAAGGGTGCTGTCTGCTACCAACTTCAATTCCGAACGCCTCTTGAGTAAGTTAAAGGCTATCAAAATTACTCCTAAGACACCCCGTTTCACTATCAACGTCACAGAACAAGAATTCAGAGCTTTATCGAAGAACTTCGTGCGCATTTTATAGTCACCGGAGTTGCAATTGCACATAGCATCATGTGTGGAGTGAGGGGGGGGAGATTAGATTCATGTCTGCGTAAGAACTATATATATATATATATATATATATATATATATATATATATATATATATATATATATATATTCTACAGCCTTTCACCTGAAGCGTACTCCTCTATGGGCTTAAACACAGCATCATGTACAGTCATGCTGTACATGGAGTAGAATATTATTAAGAACCCTTACTGAAGTCACCGATAATTTCCGAGTTTTAAACGTAAAACAAAAAACAAAAAACGGGGTGAATGCTGTTCCCATATGTTGCCTGATGTAAAGTCGGCATTTAACCTGTAATGACATCTGTATAGTTCACACTGATGACACAAGAGCATATTTAAGAGCAGTTGTAATTGTTGCTGCAGCAGTATGTATCTCAGAATCAGATGAATCGTCTTCAAAACAGTTTATTCTCTCGTGGAACGACGAATACAAGGAAGCACGCAGAAAAGCAAAAAAAAAAAGCAAAAGCAATGCCTGGAGTATCTGTCGTCACGCTTCTAGTGCATCAGCGTCAAGAGTCGCAGGCCGAGATTTACCTGAAGAAAACTTCAGGTAACAGCGCAGCGCGTCGCAGCACGACGGGCTGCGCTGAGCCACCGCTGTGGTCCACCAACTACTGGCTCTCGTGGCGGCGGGTCGAATGCGAATTACGATTCGTAGCTCGGTTTTAAGGCGCGAAAACCGTGTCGTCGAAGTGAAATCGTACACGATGACGACTAGGTGTAGTAATTCACTTACACCGTCCCGGCATCGTGTCTCATCTATACGCAAACGCTCACGCAACAATTCGGATGGTGTGCGGGTCCCTGTCGTCATCGTGTTAACTAAGATAAAGTTAATTCAGGCACTCGAAGCGACGACCTTCGGTGGGAGTCGAACACTCGAGCTTATGTGGGAGTCGAAGCCACCACTTTTGGCGTTAGGGTGAAGTTAATTAAGGTACAGTTAATTAGTATAGAGTCAAATAAAGCACTCGAACCCGCAATATTTGGTGTTAATTAGGGCGAGGTTAATTAAAACACAATTAAGATAGCGTCAATTAAGGCACTCGAACCCGCGACTTTTTGTCGAAAAAAAAATAATAAGAACTAACAACGCATTCGAATGAGACTGTCAAGTAATTTAATGAATGTCTCTCGAGAGCGCAGGCTCGCGCCTTCACCCTCTTCTGCTTATGCTAAAGTGATTGTAAACATTTTGTGTCACTTCTGCAGCAGCTGCGGCGGCTCTTCTGCTCATTGTAACAAGTTGTCGTATATACCGTTAAAAAGCGTAATGCTTGTTCTACATTTCAAACATACGTAATACAAACGAGTGGATACACGCAAGCTTTACAAAAATAAATGCCCAACAATAATCTCAATACACACGGTTTTACAGCTAAGCTAGATGTCTATGCCTAGGATCCCGGGATGTCTTTCGCGTCCGTCAACAGAAAACTATCAACATCAATGACTCAAATCCCCTTAAGCAAGCAAAAAATGCACTATATAAAGTCAACTAATGTTCAAGTTCAAATCGCACCGAAATGCGAGCACGCGAAGCTACAAAATTAGCAGCTATGCATATGTAATTTTTATACACACGAATCACAGCAAAAAATTACAGGATAACCGAAAATTGTTTTCATCGCTACAGAGAAAACTTCCATATAGCGCGATTTACGCGGACGGAACGAACGAGCTGAATCTGGAAGTTGGCATGCCAAAACACATTACCTCAGTGGCGAACGTTTTAGACCTTTCCAACGAAAGTTGCCCGGACTCCCCAATAATGCGTTCCATTAGCATTGTGTGCTGGGGTTGGCTACTGGTTGCTGGTCGAGGTCAACGCTGTGCAGCGAAGGCTAGGGCACGTGTCATCAAAACAGTGAAGAGAGGGCTCGGCCATTGTGCGCTAATTAGGCTACACAATGGCCTCCGAGATCAGTGTCTTGTCAACGCGCGCCGCACGATCTTAGAGGTCATGGTTGCACTTGACGTCACTTCCTGTGTTCTGGTCAGGCATCCGCAATTAGAGAGGTTTGGCTTGTCCGGTAATCGGGTAAACGCGAGCGGACCGGGCGTGGGGGCGTTTTGCCGTAAACGTGAGCGGCCTGTATGGCGCTACCTCCTGGTGGCGCAGAAATCAAACAGACAAAAAAAAAAAACAGCTAATATTGCAGTAACCAAGTGTATTCTACTTCGCTGCTGGTGTAAATGTTCGACAGTGGCGTAATCATGTTGCCGCCAAAACTTTACACCAGCAGACAAGTAGAATGCACATCGTTACTGCAATATTGGCTGTTTTTTGTCTGTTTGATTTCTGCGCCACCAGGTGGTAGCACCATACAGGCCGCTCACGTTTACGGCAAAACGCCCCAACGCCCGCTCCGCCCGTGTTTAGCCGATTACCGGACAAGCTAAACCTCTCTATTACCGAGAACATACGTCGCGAGGGGGACAGGGCTTGGTTTACTTCAGTAAACGTAAATGAAAAGCAAAGTTCACTTTGTGGTTGCGCGTGAACGTCATGGCCAAGGATAATTGTTCAGGACTTCATGCCCGATGAACTTGTGGGACTGGTACAAAAAGAAAATTGCCGTGTGTTGGCGTCAATTCGTATCTGTCACTTGCTGCGGAAGCCGCAGATAAAGCGAGCCCACTGCCACATGCTGACATTAAAATATTTTTCTTTGTCTTGGTAATCCAGATTATGTTTCGCTACAACATATGAATTCGTATAACCTCCTTAACTGGCACGATTACTTCACGAGAGGTTGGGTGCGGTACCTGACTGCAAAGGAGTTGCCGCAAAGCATGTCATTCCCTCAACACACCATCCTAGACGCATTCGAGAGAGGACGCCTCAGTCATACGAAAAGCACGAACACCCACATTACTGACGCCACACTATACGCATTATAGTAATAGGGACCCAGGCTCAACCGCTTGCAAACAGTGCGGGACCTATCCATCAAGTAAACACACCTCGTGCGAGTGCCCTGCCGGCGCCCTCTTCCGAAAGAGAGTATACTTTCTAAACTACCACACAACCAGCGTCCCAGCAGCTAGGAGGAGTGGACCACTCCCCCACGAATGTTTGAAAGCTATGGTGGCCGCTTCTGTTGCAGCATGCCATGAGCGTGGGCCAGGAGGCATGCGCCTACGAGGAGGACCGGACTGGGGCTTTAGTTCCTTTCGTACTAATAAATATTATTCTCTCTCTCTCTCTCTCTTAGCCAGGTGAGTTCGAACGCATTCTTTCCCATTTCGTAACCATGGAAAAATGATTAGCTAAAGAGACAGCTTGAATAGAATTGAAATTTTAAAACCCACTGGTTTATTGGTTGGTTTGTCGTGAAGTGACATAAACACAGCTAGGTTATTGACTCTTCACGCAAGCTCAGAATGCGTCTCGCGCACTGGAATCTCCTACTTCAAAAACTCGCATCTATCGGAATCCCTCATAGCTTGCTTTCCTGACACTTCTTAAAAGGGCGTGCACAGTTTACCTCTGCAAATAACTATATTTCATCCCTTAGCAGTGTACCATAGGGTGTGCCACGAGGCGCTGGTTTATCACCTCTACTTTTCCTCATCTACATCAATGACTTACCTGCTAATATTAAGAACAAATTACGTCTCTTCGCGGACGACTGTTTCATATATATCAAAAGCTCGAACCACATCACCGCACTCCAACAGGACCTCGATTCCATCACAGTATGGTGTGAGAAATGGTTCATGCCGCTTAACCTTACGAAGTGCAAAGCCTTGTCATTCACCCACAAGGGCCAGCTTAACCAGTCAGATCTACACAAATGAATTCTGCTTCTATCAATCATGCCCCGTCTTCCAAATACCTCGGCGTTCACATGACATCGACACTATCATAGCCGAAACATATTGACACTAATATTCACGTTCTAATCCTTCACGTGCCCTTGGATATTTAAAACGTAACCTGAAAACCGCATCACCTCAAATAAGAAAGCTAGCATATCTAACATTCGTATGTCCCCAGCTAGAATATGCGTCATCTATCGACACCCTTCCCAATCACAGCTTACCTGTGACATAGAAGCAATGCAAAATCGCGCTGCTTAACCTCCAAATATTCCCGTGAAACCAGCATAACCGTACTAAAACACGCACTTGAACTACCCTCACTTGCCTCCCGCCGGATCATCTCATGTCTCCTTGCTTCACACCTTTTATTACCATCCGCACTCCAGGCATTCCGTGTTAAATCTACCCTCACGTGGATTTCCACCCTCACGTTAAATCCATCCAGCCTCAGTCACCCCGTAGCACGCATTATCATCCGATCATCTGCCATGAAAACTTACATTCTTCCCTGACGCAATAACCCATTGGAACAGCCTCCCAGAAAACATCGCCTCATGCACTCACAGCAAATTGTTTCACGATATGTTAAATAACGACATTGCTTAATTACCGACCCTACTCCACCCTTACTCCAACACAATGTTTCCTTTTTTTTTCATAATTGTTTCTGACTTGTTTCTTTGCTGTTCTGCTCATTCGTTCGGACATTGTCGTAAGGATTATGTAAAGCATTACATTAAATGTGTCTACTCAACCCACCTAAGTCACGTGGACACATGTGTGCACCATGACTCAGTGGGATAAAGCACAGCAAGCAAAAAAAAAAAAAAAAGTATACGTGCGAGAGTAAGCAAAAAGCCACACACGAGCTATTAAACTAGACTTCACAAACATGAGCCTATATATATATATATAAACATCGGCTGTGGCACATAGCATATTTTTTGTCATTGAGCTGGATTGTTAAAAAAGGCGGACATTTTTATCACGTGAAATCGAAACACATATCCCATTAATTAAGAAAACTCAATAAACTAAATTAAGCAAATTCACTGAATAACTTTTTAATTTGTTATTTTACGGCTCATATCACAATTTACGAATTGTGGCCGGTGAGATTGCAAGACATATCCACTTGAAATTAATTTCCAGGATTACAACAGTTTTGAGATATTATTTCCCAAAGTGAACGAGAAGAAACAGTGAATTTTTTTATGGTGGGTTTGATGGCCCATATCTCCAAACTGGTGTCATTCTGGAAATTCATTCTTAGTGGATACGCCTTGCAAACGAACTGGCTACAATTCGTAATCTGCAACATGCGCCGTAATGTTTTAATTAAAGAGTTAATTAGCGAATTTTGTTGATTAGCTTAATATGCCTTTCGATTTGTAATGTAAGTAATGTCCGCCTCTCTGAATAATCCAGCTCAACTACTAGAATTATGTTATCTGCAAGAGGCGATTTCATAAAACTTAAAAATGATCACCCCGTATGTACGAGACAGAAAACAAAGAAATCAACGTTACGACGGCAAGCATGGCAGCACATGTCGCTTAAGAAAACGCGTTACCTGCACCACGTGCGGGATGACCGGAATAGGCCTAGCCTGGTAGACATGGAGTGGGGCAGCGCACACTACACTAATAGGAATTAACCATCAAAAAAAAAAAGAAAAAAAAAGACGTTCTCTACGCACCAGTAAATTGTCCATCGGTCCTTATGCAGAGTAGTCGCTTCGGGTGTCCTGAAGTCGGAGGCTCGGTAGCTGCGGTCCACGACGGTGATCACGGTGAAGCTGAGTTGCAAACTTCTGCGGCGATAAATTCGCGACACCTCTTCCGACCACTGACCAAACGTCGACTGCCTGAACAGCCGAAAATACCCCGGTGTAGATAGAAAAAAAAAAAAAAGGGGGGGGGGGGAGGGGAGGGGAGGTCGCAGTGAGGAAGAGACGTATTTCTGCAGCCGTAATGTGAGAACGACTCAGTGTCTGTGGAAAGTGGAAAGAGGATAGAATAATGAGGGAAGGGTAAAAGGTCGGGTCTCGTAGCGTGACTGGCAATGAGGAACACGTGGCAGAGCCAAGGACCCACGCTGTAGGCTTAAGGTAGACAACAAGGATGTTGGGGCAACAACGGCGCACACGAGGCGAAAATATGCGGCTACACTTGTCAAGTCTGGCGTGCTTTTCACCAAAAGCTAATCACTAAAAAGAAGCGTGCGCCGGAATGTCAGCCGTTTTGTGGCAATATGTCTCTGCATACCTACCCGTCTTTTTTGAATAGACTTAGCTGCGGATGACGTCCATTCTTATACAGTCAGCTTTCACGAGAGTGGCTTGTTGGGCTAGTTGGTACATCGTTATACTTGCAGAATGCCAGCAAACTTCGAAATTAGAAAAAAAAATCGAGAAGCAGACATAGACAAAGTGACAGGAAGGTGGCTGACTTCTTTGCTTTCTTTGGCTCTTCCTTTTGTCGCATGCTGTCTTGCACGCCGCGTGTCAGGAGTTGTTTCAGAACGTGCAGGAGGGAGGCAGAGAGGAAAAGTAAGCGATAAACACGTTTGGACCTTTCCATCGTGTCGCTTGTGCACAATAAGTGCACAATACCCTCTGCCGCTCCCTGGCGCCTCCACAATAGCCTCTTGACAGCCGTAATTATCCGTGACCCCCCTAAAGACATTGCGGGAACTACAGCACTTGCCTTTCTGCTATCGTGCCCAGGGGGGAAGTAGGGAGAAGAGGCAAAGAATGGTTAGAACCGTCACGAAGCGAATGAATGATAAGGAGCATTGCCCCTCTTCACTGAAAACTGTCATACATGGGGGGAGGGCGGGAGAGGAAAAGACGCCGTGAGAAGGCAAGGAAACGCTACTTTTTTTTTGTTTATACGCATGGTAAATGGATAAACTTGGATAGATTTATGTCTTAGGTACGGTGTGCTTCTGCTATTTCTGAAAAAAAAAAAAGAACTCCGTGCAAATTTGTCAAGCGGACAACTCACGCAGGGCATGCAGACGCATTGCTATACTAATGAACCGTAGCCTCTAGGCGACCCTACGGCCGCACGTCAAATGAGCGCTTCTGTTTCCGCCGCGGTAGCTTTGCGGTTACGGCGTTGCTTGAGGTCGCGGTTTCGATGCCGAACAGCGGCAGCCGCATTTCGACGGGAGCTTAAATAAAAAAAAAAAAAAAAAAAAACGCTCGTGCAGTTTGAGTTAGGGAAATGTTAATGAACACCCCGTTGTCAAGACTAATCCGGAGTCCGCCACTGCGGCGTGCCTCATAATCCGATTGCGGTTTTGGCACGTAAAGACCTTTTGTTTTTCTTAGAAGATAGTTAATTTGCACACGAAAGACATCTGTTGACACGACGAAAACAATGTATACATATATAAGTTGCGATTAAAACCTGGATGGAGCAATCCACGAGGTTAGAATTTTTTCGAGTATGCCATTGCGTGTTCGCTGCGGAAGTGCATAGTGACCCGATTCGGTGGGATCGGCGGATCACCGCCTTCACTTCCCGGAGCGGGTTTTACATGTTTTGAAATTGTAGGCGTAAAAATAGCTCGTTATATATATATATATATATATATATATATATATATATACCGGGTGTTTCAGCGAACACTTTCAAAAATTCTTAAAGGTTGCCTGTGGCAGATAGCCCAATTCTAGTCATTGAGCTGGTCTACTCGAAAAGGCGGACATTACTTGCGCAAGAAATTGAAATGCATAATCGAATGATTAACAAAAATTCACTAATTAAGTTTTTAACAAATTACCTGATGGCCCATATTGCAATTTAAAAATTGTAGCCATGGAGTTAACAAGGCGGATCCACTTGGAACGAATGCTTGGGATGGCACCAGTTTCGAGATATTAATTCCCGAACTCTGCGGAGAAATGCATTGGCGTTCCAGTTAGTTTTTAAACAAAACGTCTTTTTCTTCATTGAAGCACAAACTTAACTGGAACGCCAATGCAATTTTCCGCAAAGTTCGGGAAATAATATCTCGAAACTGGTGTCAACCTGAGAATTAATTTCAAGTGGATCCGCCTTGCGAACTCCATGGCTACAATTTGTAAATTGCAATAGAGGCCATCAGGTAATTAGTTAAAAACTTAATTAGTGATTTTTTGTTAATCATTCGATTATGCAATTCAATTTCTTGTGCAAGTAATGTCCGCCGCTTCGAGTAGACCAGCTCATGAACTAGAATTGGGCTATCTGCCACAGGCCACCTTAAATAAATTTTGAAAGTGTTCGCTGAAACACCCTGTATATATATATATATACATATATATATATATATATATATATATATATATAAAAGAAGGGAAAAAATGGAAAGCCGGGGAGGCTTATTGTCGGGGGTCTTGTTGTCCGGCAGCTCAAAGTTCGGGACTTCCGTGGTTACATTTACAAACGATTAACCCTAACAATGGTGTACCTTGGGCACAAACTTTACGTAGCGTGATCGTCGGCATCGCGTATCTCAAGTAGCGAGGAAAAAGAAGGACGACGATGTTGTGGCTTTGGGCGTTCAAGTTATCTTTTCGTCCATATTCATTTGCTATTTTCCTCGATATATTCTCTGCATTTCAATTTCAACTACAGCTAATTCCCCTATGCTTTCCTTGGCTTGATTGCCTGTTGACTTTTGTGGTCATGACACACACACGCGCGCATATATATATATATATATATATATATATATATATATAGGTAAAATAAGAGTTCCAGGCTCCTGTAACGTAACAATTTATCACAAATTTATACATAACAAATTTATTTTCCACATTTCGGCCAAACTCCAGGCCTTTATCAAGGATCAAGCGCTCGTCCTGTCTGGTCTTCTTTTCCTGTGTCATCTTTTTTTTTTTGCACGCTTTAAGTCAAGTATGAATTCTTACAAACTCTCCTGAATTTCAGTTCTTGTATCAAGAATGGTTTAACATGCGAGCGACTTACGCATGCTAAACTATTCTTGATACAAGCGGTTTTGCATTTCGGTTAGAGTCTTGTGGCAACTTTGCGCAATAACAATCTTGCAACGAAGTGGTCAGGATGCACGGTGCAATACAGAGGAAACAATCAAAAGAAATTGTGACCATACACAGCATGGGCGTAGGGCGTGTTCGAATCGTAGTAATACAATCGCAGGCTTACAGGTTTTCGAGAGCCACGCATTCCCGAAGTCCTAATCTCCTAGAAGTGTTCGAAGAGAAGGCTGCAGCGCTGCCGCTGCCACAATGCACAGCTGCCGTGACTAGTTACAAGCAGGTAACTCGCAGGAGTGTGCAAAAAAAAAAAAGTCTGCAAAGAGAAACCGGTTAAAAAAATGTTACAAGCGTTGTCGTCACCAACACCGCGGGCGACAGCTCGCTGACACACAAGAAAGGCACATAAAATAATGTAGTCACGAGAGTCCAGAAATATACTATTTAAAACGAAAGAAAATACAACTGTAATGCGCACGTGGTGTTGCTAGGCCTACATGCACGTGTTGTTGCCTCCTTCTTCAGGCTAAGCAAGAAGTAAACAACTAATCTCTAAGAACATTTGAAAAATCGTTTTTTTTAATTTTTTTAAAGGATGTGGATATGTGTTTATGGTATGTGTGTACCCTTCTATGTGAACATGTGGGGGGAGTTCATTGCAACATTAATCGGAGATAAATGTGAGTATTCCGCTGTTTTAACTGATGCCCCCGGACGAGTGTTAAATTTATAAATTAGGTATGACCCACCGCGGTGGCTGAGTCAGCTAAGGCGTTGCGCTGCTGAGCACGAGATCGCGGGATCGAATCCCGGTCGCATTTCGATGGA
Organism: Dermacentor silvarum; assembly: GCF_013339745.2. Taxonomy (NCBI): domain Eukaryota; kingdom Metazoa; phylum Arthropoda; class Arachnida; order Ixodida; family Ixodidae; genus Dermacentor; species Dermacentor silvarum. The sequence goes on along the minus strand of NC_051155.1, from coordinate 167,669,111 downwards.
GGCGAAATGCAAAAACGCCCGTGTGCTTGCGTTGTAGTGCACCTTAAGGAATCCCAGGTGGTCAAAATTAATCCGGACCCCTCCACTACGGCGTGCCTCATAATCAGAACTGGTTTTGGCACGTAAAACCCCACAAAGAAGAAGATAAATTAGGTATGAGTAACAAGCTTGTCAGTCGTAATAGGTTTGGAATTCAGACTGTAGAATGCTGACCTTAAATGCCTGCCAGTCATACATTCTCGACGTCTTGGCCCTTTGTGCCAAGGCTGACCCGAACATGTTGGAGGACGATAAGGTTAATCACGTCTTCAAAGGCACTGCTGATGACGCCTTCAATTTACTAGTTTTTACGAATGTCACCAGCATCGATACGATCCTCAAGGAGTGCCGCCGTCTCGAGCATGCTAAAAGCCGTTTTCTAAATACCCCAGAGCATGCCCAGAAAGTGGACGGGGAAACGGCAACCCGCGGTCATTTATTTTTTTATCCTCTTTCATTTCCATTTATCCATAATTTCTTTATTTCAATTAAGAACTCCAGATAATTTCCCCTATGCTGTCTGTCCTTGGTGTCATTGTTTGTTGGCTTGTTATTGTTGGTAACTTAGAAGAAGACGTGCGTAAGAAAACAGCTTTATTTTCCAACATTCCAGTCTGGGTCTGGCCTGCGTCTGGAATCGGTGAGGGTCGCACCCCGGCCGCAATGTCGGAAAGTGCCGGGCTAGCGACTTCTCGTGAATGGGCGCCGCACGAAGACGCTTAATAAAGTACCACACGTTAAAGTATTGTTAGGAAGCTTCTAATCACGGCTGCCTCGAAGTAAGAACCGAGATGCGTGAATTTTAGTGTTTGCATATATTATGCAGTGCAGTGCAATTATTATTATTATTATTATTATTATTATTATTATTATTATTATTATTATTATTATTACTATTATTTATTTGAAAACATATACACAGGAAAGTGAGGAGCAAGGCTGGCAACAGCTGCCACCAGAAGGGGCACGACGCTTGCCTACTCTTCAGAAAGGAGGAAGCAGAAACATAGAAATGGAAGATAGAAAGAAGGCAAGGAAAGAGAAAAGAAATAGCAAGATGACAAATCGTAAAAAATAAAGTAGAACACACAGTACAGGTCACACACAGTAGGGCCCGTCACTGCAGGTCCCGCTACTAAAGCATGGTAAATAGAAGAAATTGTTTCTGGGTTAGAAACGCGACCCCAAGTTTCTTCTAGGAAAGTAAGGAGAGCGTCAAGAATAATTAAATCATGCATAGCTTACACGATAGTATTTGGAGACCTTATTAGAATATTGTTGGTAATTGTTTTCTTTAAAATCATCTACTGCCGATTTTGAAACTTCAATAGAAAAATTCCTGACTGTGGGACCTATTTCTGAGAAAATTTGACGCTTCAGAAGTTAAATGGAAGAGGAGTATTATATATAGGGCTTTCAGTGTCTGTCGCCTGTACGCAGAAACTATCATCATCAGCAATGGCTCGAACGTCGTCGTCCTCTTCCACGGCTGGCACGTGGGCGCCCTTCGGCGCAACCGCGAGAACGCGCTCGTGCTACTGCTCCTGCGTTCGTCGTCTTCTTCCACAGCTGGCTGCGTTGCCGCTCATCATTCCAGCGTAGCACGTCACTTCTCTTCTGTCGTCGTAATGGGGAGGCCGCGTTTACGGGGGTACGAGCCATTGCTTAAGAGGGTGTGAGTCATTCATTGTCTCACGTGACGGACAGATTTAATATTGAAGCACTTTAATTTCGAAGAATCGCAAGCGGGAATGCGACAACGACGGACTGCGGACACATACCGTCGGTGACGTCGTTCCCTCCGTCGCAACCGAACGTGTGTGTAACCTCATTAAGAAACACAAAGACGTAACCACTAATTGAGAAAGACTTTAATGCACCGTCGGGATTAACCACCGGTGCCGCACGTTTCAGTTTCGCTGGTTAACCATCCGTACAGAGTGCTTGGGCGGTGATTTTGTGTACCTTTTTTTTGGATAAGTATTTTCTTCACTAAACGGTCGTTCTGATGCTGGATGCGACGAGGCTTCGCGATAGCTCCACATTTCCCCCTCCCAAGCCCCGGGGAAATTCGGAGTTGGAGGGGAGAGCAGGAGGGTCCCCGAGTCTCCCTGCAGTCAGCGCCTATGCCTTGCTGCACGTAAAAAGGGCCAATACTTTCGTTTAATTGCTACGTCTTTCTTGGATCGCAAGCAAATCTTAGGGTGCGTACGCGCGAAAGAGATCGCCTTCTAACCAAGATGGCGTTTCGCCCCCTCCCCCTCCCGGCCGCCTCTATGCAATTGGAACACCACAAAAATGGGCTTCTTTCGCACGTTGCGTACAAAGCGACCCCTTTCCGTACAAGATATAGAGAGGCAATGTAGGCAGATGTACAGTAATAAATGAAAGTGACAGAGTTAAACAAAAAATAAAACAAATAAAGTACGCCTCGATCCCGGCGGCGCGCGCGGCGGAATAGAAGTCTCTATCTGCCGGTCGCCACAGCTGGGATCCTGCACTCTCGGCTTGCAACCATAGGAGCGTAATGGTCGCCAAGCCTTTCTCTTTTCTCTATCTCTTTTTTTTTTCTTCACCCGCAGCGCTGGAACGAACTACCGCTCTCAACTGAGAAAAATGTGGCCTCATTACGTAGCGAACTGCCGTCGTCCGTCCCACTCACGGCTGTTTTTTCGCCTCTTCTACTAGCCCTTTATTTTTATTTTTGCACCGGATACTTTGACTAGGTACTTATATCACCTCTCTTTCTTTATAAATTCCCATATTTTGAATGAAGATCGCCGGCGGCAAACTAAACGTTTCACTCCTTGCATATCGTTACTCTCTTCATTTCGAAACGCTGGCATCCTCCTCTCTGTGTGAATAGCAGTGTGTGGCTATTTCTTTTATTTATTGATTTATATGAGTAAAAAAAAAAGTGTGGGCAACAAGTATATCGCTGGCCAACTGTATATAATTGCGGAACGAACGAAAATATCACCTCTGTGAAACGAATAGTGCACAACCGTCAAGCCATACGGAAGCACATCCGAAGCCAATAATATACTATAAATACGACAGCGAGAACCACAGCCAAACAAGAACAACCGCACACGGTGGAATTTATATGCAGCAAAGATTTGAGTCAGCCGAGTAGTTAGATGCTATTTGACTAAATTCGACGCGTACAATCCTGTTTAACGTCGAAGCAGTGAGGGTGTCGCTTCTTAACACCAGCTAAGATTCATATCTTGAGTCCGTATATTTAACAGCTACAAAGTTATTGCTCTGAGTGCTGAGATTTTGATGGTTCGTCGATTGAATGAGCTGCTTCGTTTGGTTACGTTTCTTTGGCTTTCTTTAGCACTTTTGAGCATTTTGGTTGGACTAGTCCTTTTATGAATCAGAAGGCTATCTGTAGATAAAAAGAAAGTTAGAGCATTCATAATAGATAAAGGTAACATCGGCAGCTTTAATATAATACTGTTTATTATGAAGAACAACGCAATTATGCTAGAGAACTTGCCCAATGACAAGTGTTTTCTCCTCAAGTTGTTTTTTAAACTTATTTGACTCCGTTTTCAAGTTCGACTGGTCGCGAGGAAAGACTAGGTTATGGACGTTAACTTCTTTGCTCTTCAGAGACTTCCTGCACCTTGGAAGTCACTTAGGCAAAGTCGAATGTTGCCACATCTTCACGGAGAGGGTAAATTTACGGAAATTATACGTAGCGCAAAAGTGATTTTACGGTGTCCTTCTAAGTGAGCCCCTATGGGGTTCCTAGAGTTCGGCGCTGTTCAGATTGAACTGCCGGGACAAGCACACACACTGATTCATTCTTTCACGCCTTTCACTAAATGCGCACGCCAAGCGAAGGGTTCTTTTCTTTTCCTAATCCCTACCATTAAGTAACGGCTCAAGCGTGTCCTGCCCCTTTCACGCTGACAGATGGATGCACTAGTCCATCATACGGCGTGGTGCATGCGTCACTGGTTTTCGCCCTAAGAAAAAAGAAGAAAAAATGGAGGGGAGGCGTCGGCACAGAGATGAACGCTTTCCCCTATATTGTGCGCAGCCGCTCTCCTGTTGCCAGGGCGACCGTCGCATAGACAGGCAGAGGCAGACGTCACGTGGTTTCACAACCAACGAAACTGGCTGCCAGGTGTGAGAGAAGAGATCTCGAGGATGCAATCTCTAAACTTAGGCCGGACCATCGCTGCTTTTTGGGAGCGCACGCAATCTCTTCGGCAGAAAGAAATAAAAGAAAATACAATTTTCAGCGGTCGATGAACCTCCTGGGGACGAATCCGCCTAACCCAAGGTTTGCTTGAATGATGGTGAAGGCTGAAAAAGGTGGGAAACGTCGCTCTAAGACAGCAGTCACCAACTGCAATGTAGCGACAGCTATGCGCTCTTGACTGGGCGCCTGATCCTGCCAATACAAAAAAAAAAAAAAAAAAGAAAAGAAAGAAAGCTGCGCACTGTTCGCATGCACTAGTGGACTCAAGCAACATCTTTGCTTTGCACTGAAACATTATGAGGCGCATCTTTTCGCCGTTACCGGCTGCGTTTGAAGCTATCACTGAACACCGAGCACGCTTTGCAACCATTTTTTTTTTTTCGTTGCTCGAGAAAGCGACGTAAACGACGGATAAACGGTGACGACAACAGGCGGCCATGTAGGCAACATTAACCACGCACAATTTCGGGACAGTGTTTGAAGGGCCTTATCTTAATTCATCGCCAGTTCTCGCTTCGTTTCGAATATTCCGCTGACTAGGCGAATTGCCATTAGTCGCTAGATGGGCCACGCCTAGCTGCGTGTATTGATTAAGAGTTATCGCATGAGTCTTTCTTTTCAGGTTATCTGTTGAAAGTTATAATATAACACCCAATATAGACCCAATATAATAT
>NC_051155.1:166970352-167043980 GCF_013339745.2 Dermacentor silvarum | reverse complement strand
AACTTGCCACCGCCTTGGGCAGCGCGTTTCGAATTACGCGTGGAAGGCTGGTGGCGGTGGCAAGTCAAGTTCAAGTCGAGGAGCGTTTATGAATACGGGGGTTATACTCTCTCAGCAGTCATGTGATGGAGTCGGCAAACGCGGTGCACGTTCCGGCATGTGTAAACGGCTGCGTAAGACGCTGTGGCCTCTCCCCCTTACTAGAGAGTACTGCACGTTTCTAACGCGTTTGTGCTAGCGTCCCCTTAAGCGGGAGATGGTGCAATTATAATGAAGGGCACTGTTATAAAATAGGAATGAGGTCAGATATGGCGCGTGTCATTGTGGAAGTCAATCGTTCGATTTAGTGCGGCGAGACTGGGCGAATTACACGGAAGATTCACAGTTTACCGATGATTCCCTCCGGGCTTCGCCCACTCATCATCATTCACCGTGATATGCGGTGTTTTTTTTCTACATCTGGACGCGACCATCGAAGACTGAGCCCTTAATAGCTTCGCTGTAAAAGGCTTCGCACCTATGGAAACGCACTTTACTGGTTGTGCTCTACTGATGAAGGCTGCAACTTCTTCCGAGTTGCGGATGTGGAGCGGGTCATCCAAAGCAAGCAAGGAAAGTTTTTGCGGCAGAAACATCACCAGGACACATTGACAGAGGCCGCATATTTTCAACGATCACACACAAAAAAAAAGGTTTCGTTCCTATGCAAGGAGTAGCGTGTTAGCCTGCAGCAGCTTTAATTTCCTCGGCTAACTTTTTCAACCCGGCGTCGTCACATTGCCACACGACTGTTTTCCTTGATACTACCAGTCTTCTTTGGTCAAGGTGGTGTGTACTTGCAGAAAATGTTTATCATAGCTTCTTCAGCTTTCCTCCTGCAACCTGCATGATCAGTTATGACAAATGTGCCGATTTGTTTGATATCATCAGTCTTAAATCTTGTTCTTTTGTAAATTTAACAGCTGGGTGAAAAGCTATTTCTTCTTTTATTACCAATGCAGTTATTTACGCATGTACTTCTTCTTTCTGGGGTTTACGTGCCAAAACGAGTTCTGATTATGAGGCACGCCGTAGTGGAGGGCTCCGGAATAATTTTGACCACCTGGGGTTCTTTAACGTGCACTACAACGCAAGCACACGGGCGTTTTGCATTTCGCCTCCATCGAAAAGCGGCCACCGCGGCCGGGATTCGATCCCGCGACCTCGTGCTCAGCAGCGCAACGCCTTAGCTGACTGAGCCACCCCGGCGGGTTATGCTTCAGAGATGCAAACTTCCTTCTCGTTATCTGGCACCTTGTTCACAACATTACATACCTTTTCCACCGGTTTTGCAGGCTTTGGCTGTCGCTGAACCGCAAACTTAAGTCCCTTGTCTAATACTGCGTGCGCAAAATGTGGAACATTCACATTCGCGAGGTTCACCGACTTCTGGTAGTTCATTTATTTGTTTGGAAAAAAAAAAGGGGGGGGGGGGGGGGGAGAGGAAATATATAAATAAAAAAAACGAAAGAAATGAGTGAAAGCAGAGGGAGGTTGGAATATTATTGACCATCCAATAACAAAAAAGGAAGAAATAAAACACAACTAAGCAACTCAATGAAAATAATTAAGTGCTGTTGTCTATCGTTTGAAGTTTCGCATAGCGAATAGATTCTAAAGCTCCCTTTGAAACGTTCATGCCTATTGGTTGCAATGTCTTGAAGTTATGAATGAGGTATGATTCTCTATTATTATTATTTACTTTATTATTTTCAATACTGTGAGCCCTTTCGGGCTGTTACAGGGTGGGATAATTCACAACACGAAGAGCGAATATACAAACAGCGTAATACAAGCAACACAATGGAAACTGAAAGCAAAAATGTATAAACAGCATACAATAGCATAAACAAAACAGCAGCAGAAACAGCGCAGTACAATGCCAAAAAACATTGAATTTAAACATATAATGATTCTAGGTTTCTTTCAAAGTTCGCAAGCGAATTCATACCGTCAAATATTTCTGAGTTAAGTTTGTTCCACTCTTCTATAGTTCTGACCAGAAACGAATGTTTGTAAACATCAACTCTAGGCACATAAGGTCTAACAATGTATGGGTGACAGGACCGAGGTGACACTCTGCCAGGACGCCGCAAGTAGAGTCCGGGATTTAGGTTCAACATGCCATTGTACAATTGATAAAAAATTTTTAGTCTGGCTATTTTCCTTCGTGAAGCTAAATCTGGAAGGTTTGCCTTATCAATCAATGTGGTAACAGATTCAGTTCTCTAGTACTTAGAAAAAACAAAGCGCACAGCAAGATGCTGTATTCGCTCGATCTGATTTATTAGAGTTCGTCGATACGGGTCCCACACTATACTCGCGTACTCCAGGGTAGGTCGAACAATCGTAGTGTAAGCCTTCAGCTTTACGTCAGGAGACGCTTGCTTTAATTTCCGCCGAAGCATTCCCAGCTTTCGCTGTGCTGATCCACAAATGTTAGCAACATGTTCGTTCCAGCTTAAATTATGTGTGATAGTAACACCCAGATATTTCATCTTCATGGTTCGTCGAATTTCCTTAAGTCCAATTTTGTAAGTAAATTGCAATGGGGATTTTTTCGCTGTAACGCTCATGCAGACCGATTTATCAAAGTTTTTTATTTTATTTTCTGTCTCGCGCAGAACGGAAATTTGACTGTAGTATGTAGAGTTCAAGTTCATGCCCTGGTTGGTTGAAATGCTCGGCGACGGCGTTGGGGAGCTTTTTAGCTGGGTCCGCGCGATGTCCGTTTATCCTGACGTTCATGGATTGTCCCGTTTCGACGATATATTGTTTGTTGAGACTTTGGGTAACAGCGCGAACAGATGACCGCAAGAAGGGAGACACTTACACACAAGCGCTGACTAACAAGTGGTTTTATTGGCAAGGACAGCACACCTTATACATGCCAGACTGAAGCAAGGGAAAGGGGGAAAAAACGTAATAAGAGTAAACTCGTGCCAACAACGCAAGCGCAATGCAGCTAACCAAGCGCAACAAGACGCAAACAATTATATTTCTTTCCAATCGTTTGCGTCTTGTTGCGCTTGGTTGGCTGCATTGCGCTTGCGTTGTTGGCACGAGTTTACCCTTGTTACATTTTTCCCCCTTTCCCTTGCTTCACTCTGGCATGTATAAGGTGTGCTGTCCTTGCCAATAAAACCACTTGTTAGTCAGCGCTTGTGTGTACGTGTCTCCCTTCTTGCGGTCATCTGTTCGCGCTGTTACCCAAAGTCTCAAGATGTACCAACTCGCCCAAAAAGAAGTATTGATATTGTTTCTTACAGAAGGAACACGCAAGCATATAAATTACATCGGAACTAGTGCAAGTAAAGCTAGTTTTCACTTTGTGTGTGTGTGTAGCTATTTGCGGTGCTTTTAATTTTAAGGTCCCTTTGAAGGTGCCTGCAGGTTTTGCACCTGGGGCGAGCACATCATTCCCCCGAGAACTACGGGGGAATGATGTTGGTTGACTTTTGAATGCAGCAACATGTCTTTAAAGTTTCTGTTGCGGCGATAGGTACATCCGGGAACGCTTTTCTCAGACGCTCGTTGCTTGATAATATTGGGTGGTATTTTCGTAGGATGTTGTTTATGTTTGGGAGGGCATTAGAATATTTTGTTATAAAGGCTGGTGGTCTACCAGATTGTGGTGTAGGTTGTTTCTTATCTAATGCCGACTGCCTCTCTAATCTTGACGCGACGTCATAAGCCTGGTCAAGAGGAATTTTTGGATGGTTTCGTTTCGCTAGCGTTACTTTAAGGTAATTTAGGTGGTGGATATAATCGTTGTCTTCGCTACAGATTCTTCTTAATCGTTTCGCTTGTCCCGACAAAAATTCCTCACTTGCAGTGTCGCGGGTGATGACTGGTGTAGTCTAAATACTGCTGACTATCCGTAGGCTTCCGGTAAAGTGTTGTTCTCAGTTTTCCATTTTTAATGTAAACCGCCGTGTCGAGAAAGTTGATCTGACTAGGAGAGTGGTGAGCAGTAAACTTAATACTCGGGTGAAAACGGTTGAAATGGTTAATTAGGTTGGTTAGCGCGTTTGTGCCGTCTTCCCATATTATGAATATGTCGTGAATGTAACGCAGGTAGGTGTGGGGTTTTAAAGGGTATGATTTTATCAGGTTTGCTTCCAGGTGTCCCATGAAAATGTTGGCATACGTGGGAGCGAATGGTGTGCCCATGCTTGTGCCAAATACATACTGTGCCGAGGAGAGCATATGTCGCCTTGAAGAAGTCCACTTGTCGAAACGTTGGCTCCAGCTCTCGCCTTGTTCTCGTGTTGCTCATCGTCTTGCATTCTCATCTCCCGCATTCCCCGTGCTTTCGCATTAAAGTAACTTGTAACGGGAACTCGTTCCAAGATTGGGCAGGAAAAAGCTTTCGTTCCTGTTTCAGAGGCAACAGGAACGGTTGTTGGCTACGCTGCCAACAACCGCGCTCGTCGTTCGTTCGACCGCACCGTCTCTTATCTCCACACGGCTCTGACCTTTATGCGCATTCGCCGCTCAGTTTCCGTTGAAGCGATAGACCGCGCGTACCTTCGCCCCCTGCTGCGGCGTATATATGCGCTCGCTGCCAGCGTTTTGACGGTCGTTGTCTGCAGTCATTCAGTGTGATCTATTCATTTTTGTTTGTGCGCGCTCACACCACGCTTCTTCAATCAGTTAGTAATAGTCGGGCCACATTTTCCAACGCACGCTACACATGCATTGCTGCCCGGGTCGGCAGTGCAGCGCTACAGGTGTGTCCCTTCGCACGCGCTGCCCACGGGAAGCGCTTCTCAGCAACACCACCGTTTCCCACGCGCCTTCTCGTGGTCATCGAGTCTCTCTTCATGTCGGTCTACTTACGCCGCAGCACACCTGCTTACTTAATCAGCTCATGTTTACTACAATTCATATTGCTACCAAAGCCGCTCACCTTACTTCGTATGGCATTGCTGTGTTGCTATCGCATTCATCGCTTCGCCCTTAGGGCGAAACTGTGACATTTTTTAACCAGGCCTGTTCTCTCAGCACAGCAGCCCGATGCGCTACCCATTTGACCATGGACTACCCAGGTTTGCAGAAAAACGGATAGATACATAGACAGATGGGAAGATAAGTTCGCGTCTGGAAAGTGTGCGAAGTATCCTAGTAATGCTCATCGCATTAAAATTCTAGCGTTTTACGTGCCAAACCGGTAGTCTGATTACGAGCAACTCCGCAGTGAGAGGACTCCGGGATCCGTAGTAGGAGACTCCTGATTAACTAGGATTCTTAATGTGCGTACACGAGCGCTTTTGCATCCCGTACCCCAATGAAATGCGACCGGTTGGGATCGAACCCGCTACCTCGACATCAGCAGCGGAACACCACGGCGCTACCACGGTGGATGACCGTTAAAGCAACAAACTAGCCCAGCTGCGAAGAAAAAGAATGGTGGTGACAGCACTCTCGGCTTCCTATGCGTAATAAGACAGTGAGAGAATGACGTTCAAAAACGCATATGAAAACTAAGCCACAGGTTATTCGTAAATTAAATGAGTCTCCAGTATTGCGATAGAAATTATAAGGATACTCGAGGCGCATTCACTCCATCAGCGCCGCTGTTGTCGCGCTGACAGCGCATGCGTGGCGCGAACGCGGTGGCTTAGGAGCTGTGCAGTGAGGAGTAGATCCACCGTCAGTGCTATGCACTCAATCGCCTCGGTGGCGGACAGCGTTCCGCTGCTAGGGCTGAGTTCACGCCTTATGTCAGTACATGCACTACAGCGTTGCTGCTGAGCTGCTGTGTGTATGCAAGTGTGCGAGCAGCAAACACCAACCTGACGTTATCTAATATTTCAGTGGGCGCTGACTGAGGTCCGCCGTTTCTCGCATCGTGCACCGTCGAGGTGCGACGTCTGCAACGGCGCTCCTCATCGCGCCAGCATTGTGAGACTGGCTACCCCGTGTGCTACACCAACATGTCGTCCCACGTGTTCAAACGCAATGCTAAACGTTGCTATCGTTATCAAAGTTTCGTCCTTTGGGCAATACTGCCGAAACTGAGTGCGGACTTGACGACGACGCTGGTAGAGGGCGCAGCAGTGGGAAGCAGTGTGCAGTAGCAGCAGTGCAGCAGCCTGGCGGCATTTCGACCGGCCGATTTTAACCAGCCGAACGTAGCGCTGGAAAAACAGTGAAATTTCTCTCGCGTTCGACAGAATGGAGCCCACTTCAAGGACAGGAACCCTGAAGAACAGGAGCCCGAAGCTTGAGCAAGCTGCGCCACGAATGCACTGGGTATGTGCTGCTTTTCAACGAACGTCTTTGACGCCAACGCTTTAGCGAGCTCCACCACGAATGCATGCACTGGCTATGTGCCGCTCTTCAATGAACCTCTCACCGACTTGAGTCAATATGTGCCACTGGATGTTCGGCAAGCGAGGTACCAATTCCCAGCGTTCGTACTCACCGACGCGCCACGCATCTCGTCTCGGAGGGCACTTCTCGGCCTCGCCGTTAGTTGGCACACCGTGTCCAGATAAAAGCTCGAGATGGTTGCCCCCTTTCTCTGCGCATGCACCATGCATTTCGGAGGCCACGCGCACGCTTCGCGGCGCTAGATGGCGCCGAGTGGTTATAGGGAATAGAATTACTGTATATGCCCCCTATAGGCATGAAATCAGCGAGCACAAAACTTTGCATAGGCAAGATGTATGCATTGAAAGATAAGGAGGGTAATATCATCATCGATTTCGATGACCGTAAAAGCAGCGGAACAATTCTATACTGACCTGTACAGTCCTAGAGCAGCCTAGCGACTTCCATTCGAAGTAGTGATGAACAGGATACAGAGGCTCCTTGTATAACTAGCGATGAAGTTAGAAGCGCCTTGCAGGACACGACCAGAGGAAAAGCTGCTGGAGAAGTTGGAATAACTGTTGATTTAATCAAAAATGGAGGAGATATCATGCTTGAAAAGCTTGCCGCCCCTTATACGAAATGCCTCACTACTTCAAGTGTACCAGAGAGCTGGAAGAACGCCAACATTATACTAATCCATAAGAAGGGATACTTTAAAGAATTAAATCATTATTATAGACCCATTAGCTTGCTTTCAGTATTGTATAAAATATTCCACAAGAAAGTTGCCAATAGAATCAGGGCAACACTTGACTTCAGACAACCAAGAGAACAGGCTGGCTTCAGGGAGGCTTCATTCTACGATGGATCATATCCATGTCATCAATCAGGTAATAGAGAAATCTGCAGAGTACAATCAACATTTTTATATGGCTTTCATAGACTATGAAAAAGCATTTGATTCAGTAGAGATACCAGCAGTCATAGAGGCATTGCGTAATCAAGGAGTACATGGCAAACATCTACAAGGTTTCCACTGCAGAGTACAATCAACATTTTTATATGGCTTTCATAGACTATGAAAAAGCATTTGATTCAGTAGAGATACCAGCAGTCATAGAGGCATTGCGTAATCAAGGAGTACATGGCAAACATCTACAAGGTTTCCACTGCAGAGTACAATCAACATTTTTATATGGCTTTCATAGACTATGAAAAAGCATTTGATTCAGTAGAGATACCAGCAGTCATAGATGCATTGCGTAATCAAGGAGTACATGGCAAACATCTACAAGGTTTCCACAGCTACCTTGTGTAACGTGCCGTAGGTGGGGTAATAAGACTGATTACGCCCGATTGTGTCGGGAACGCACACGGGTTTATTTGTGCTACATCGCAGCCATCTTGGAAGCCCCCTGCTCTCTACCAGGGTTGCCTTCCTACATTACAAAAGGTGCTATGCATGGACACTACATCATCCCCTCAGGGAAGGAAAATTCAGTTTTGTTCAAACACATAGTAGAAAAAGAAAAATGCACTTTTGTTCACACATAGTCTTTCAGCGCTCAGGTCGTTGCCTTGTTCGTTGGGGGTACCGCTGTGAGGCGGTCTTGGTAGTTGCTGGTGGAGCTTCACCAGGAGTAGCTGTGCGGTGGCTTGGAGGGTCACAGTTACTTGGCACAGCTGCATCGTCCAGATCTGGCATGTCAGGCTGGTCCTGGTGTCGTTCCATTTGAACTGTGCTCGCATCTTTGAAGAAGCTAGAGTTGCGACAAATCGACACTCCATCTCTGGACGCTTTGATTTTGGAGCCAGTGGCTTTGGTGATTGTGTATGGGTGGGGGTCATAGTAAGACGAGAACTTGTTTGACCTGTCTTGTTTGCAGAGGACTTGTTGTCCAACATGCAGCTGGTTGTGACTGGTGTGTCTCCGAGAATCGACGTACTGCTTGTTGTATGCTTTTCTTTGGGTGTCATTCTGTCTCGCCTCAGAGTCAGCTGAGTTCTGAGTATCAGCAGCAAGTGTCGGTAGAAGATTCCTCATGGGTCTCCCAAATAGAAGTTCAAACGGAGACTTTCCTGTGGAACCATGGGGTGTGGACCTGTAAGCCAGGAGGAATGACTGAAGCTCATTGGTCCAATCCAAGTGGCTGACACGACTTGCGAGTATCGACTTCTTGAGGGTGCGCATAAATCGTTCGGCTTCCCCGTTAGCCTCTGGCCACCGTGGAGTGATGCGGTGATGCTTGAATCCAAGCTCGCTAGCAAACTCTGCAAAACCCTCACTCTGAAAGGGTGGGCCATTGTCTGACTTTTCGGACAGCCGAACTGAGCGAATATAGTGCGCAGTTGCTTGATGACTGTAGGTGCTGCAAGAGTGTGTAAGATGCTAACGACTGGGTACTTGGAGAAATCATCCACAACTACCATGGCATACTTGCCATCAGGGAAAGGGCCAGCAAAATATAACGACAGTTCTGTCCACGGGCCTTGAGGAAGCTCCTGAATTGGCAAAGGGTCTCGATGGTGTACTTGGAAGTCCTTTAGACAGCCCACTCCTTTGAAAAGGTCTGGGTAGGCCACTCTCAGATCCAGTCTGTTTGGCACCTCTCCCACACTGTACGTGATCTGGACTAGTCCTAGACGGGAAGCTGCAGAGAAACTTAGTGGGGTACAGTCTCCGGACACAACATAGACAGTTTCATGGCTGCTGCTGTTCTTGTAGGTGATGAGAACGTCTAACTTTCCGAGTAGCGGTAAAGGAGAATTTGCGCCATAAGCAAATACTTTCTTGGACGTCTTGGACAGCGTTTCCGTGCTCAAACACTTTTTCAAGCCATTCGAACCGATGACAGACACGGTAGCACCAGTGTCAATGGTAAAACGGACGGTCTCACTATCGAGTTTGAGATCCACCTGGGGAGAGGCCGTGATTGGGCGACAGTGAGAGGAAGTCATGAAGACGTGTTCATCACTGTCAGGGCTGCTTTCCCGCACGACTGCATGCACGGTTTTGCGTGTTGAACGACACACACTAGCAAAGTGTCCAGTTTTGCGACAAGCATTACACTGTTTGCCAAGAGCGGGGCAACTGGAGCGTCCCTCACTATGAGGCCATGATTTTCCACAGTTGTAGCATGTTGCGTCTGTCCTTTGATGGCACGGAGGCTCGCGAGGCCGTGATGGCGCTTTCCCGTGGTACTTCGGTTGATGAGGTCGCGAGGTGCGCTTGGAGTTCACTGCAAGTGTAGACGCTGACGCTGAGTTTTCTTTGTACTGCTGACGTTCTTGCTCGATCACAGAGATGTTGTGCTCGACCTCTTCAAACAACCTGCCTTGTTTGAGAATTCCTTGCAAGTCGAGATCATGCTGCATGGCATACCGGCGTAGACGTGTTGACACTGTAGACAGGAGGATTTGATTCTTGATTTCGGTGTCGGCATCGGCGAAAGCACAGTGCTTAACTAGCTGTCGTAGTCTGGCGTAGAACGCGTCGAGTGATTCGTTTTCCATTTGCTTGGCTTGACGGAAGCGGTAAATCTCGAAGGTAGTGTTCACTCGGGGTGCAAAATAGCCATCGAGGTTCTTGCGTGCTGCGGTGTAGAGAGGCGTTGCGTTGCTGGAGCCATCGGTGCTTGAAACGGTAGACGCAGTTGCGGCTGCGGGAGAATCAGGTAGCGAACAGTAAATGTCATAAACTTCTTCACCAACGTAGTGTAGTAGTAGGGCCGTCTTCCGGGCGTCGGCTGTGATGCCGCAGGCTACGATGAAGTTTTCGAAGCGTTTCACCCACTTCAACCATTCGGTGCCGACGTTATTGGCGTCAGTGGCACGCGCGTCGAAGAAAGGAAACGAGGGAAGCATGCTGTGCGCCATACCGCAAAGTAGAAGTTCGGTCGATGTGTGCTGATATCTTCGTTCCGTTTAAAATAGTTGCTTGGCAGCCTTCACGTAGTTCAGACGCATCCTCGTCGCCATTGTAACGTGCCGTAGGTGGGGTAATAAGACTGATTACGCCCGATTGTGTCGGGAACGCACACGGGTTTATTTGTGCTACATCGCAGCCATCTTGGAAGCCCCCTGCTCTCTACCAGGGTTGCCTTCCTACATTACAAAAGGTGCTATGCATGGACACTACACCTTGGTTCTCCACAAGAAAAGTAGAAAGTTCCCTATCAAGAAAGGGGTCAGGCAAGGAGACAAAATCTCTCCAATGCGACTCACTTCATGCTTAGAAGTATTCAAGCTCTTAGACTGGGAAGGCCTAGGAATGTGGATCAACGGCAAATATCTCAGCAGCCTCCGCTTTGCAGATGACATTCTCCTACTCAGCACCAGTTCGAAAAATTCTCGCGGCTATGTGTTCGTTGTAGACTCGTGCACAACTGCAACACCACAACTAAATTTCGACCTTCGGGTGGTTTAGGGGCCCTTTAAAAGGATGTTTTTCTTTTTTTTTTTTGCGCATGTGACAACATTTGGCGAATAGGGGCGCGAGCGGCGCGTTCAGTTAGATGCGCAACTCTGCTCCCTAAGGGGAGCAATAACTCTTAAAGCCTGTTTCACATGCAAGCGAAAACGCTCGCGAATCGTGCCGCCGCGGCGCAGAAAACCGTTCCGAGCGGCGACGGCGGCACTGGCGGCTGGAGCGGCGAAGTTCGGGCAAATTGGATTTTCATCGCGGCGGCAGCGCGGCAGCTTCGCTTCCGAACCTAGAGTTACTGTATATGCTCCCTACGGGAGCAGAGTTGCGCATAGGTCCGCCATTATGTTCCAGCTATGCAGTGAAGCCACTCCTCGCGCGCGCAGGAGGCAAATGGCGCGCGGTGTTTCATTTGCTCTTTTTTCTCTGCTGGTCGCGGGCTACATGCGGAAATTGTTCGCAAGCGCTGAGCAAGATGGCACTTTTCAATGCAGGCTATGCTCGAACCATTGGCGTAGCCGGAAATCTTTAGTTTGTATGTACATACAGGGTGTTCGAAATTAAGCTTTACGGAATTTTAAGAAATCGCCTGTGGCAGGCAGCGTAATTGCTATCATTGAGCTGGATTATTCGATGAGGCGACATTAGTAGCACGGGAAATCGAAACACATATTGCAATTTACGAATTGTAGCCATTGAGTTAGCAAGACGCATCCAATTGAAATTAATTTCCAGAATGACACTAGTTTGGAGATATGCGCCATCAAACTCGCCGGAAAAATGCACTGTTGTTCCACTTACCTTTTACCAAAATTCTGTTTTATACATTGAAGCATAAAAGTAACTGTAATTCGTCCCACATGGGAAATATCTCGAAACTGGTGTCATCTTGGAAATTCATTTCAAGTGGATGCGTCTTGCTAACTCACCGACTACAATTCGTAAATTGCAATGTGTGTGGTAAAGCATAATAACATCAGTTCATTAGTCAATTTTTTTTCATTAGCTGAATATGTTTCGATTTCTCGTGCTACTAATGTCCGCCTCATCGAATAACCATCTAAATGATAACAATTATGCTACCTGCCGCAGGCGATTTCTAAAAATTCCATAAAGGTTAATTTTGACAAAAGACAAGAAAGAAAACACACACGACACCACGAGCGACACCACGAGGGTGTCGCTCGTGGTGTCGTGTGTGTTTTTTTTCTTGTGTCTTTGTTTTTTGCGCAGTTTATAAACGTCTAAAAGGACGATATTCGCAGCGGTGGAAAATGCGCGGCGGCAAAGCATGTGATACGAAACCTCGCGAAAAGCTTCGCAGAGCCGCGCCGCTGTTCACTCCATTCGCTGAATCGCTTGCATGTGAAACAGGCCTAACAGGGAAGCCCGAGTCGAGAGGAGTCCCGCTGCACTACATGTGTCACAACAGTGGCCATACGCTGTGGCGCTATATTGCTTCAATGCGGGGTTCCTAACCGTCGAGTCGTCGTGAGATGTATTGATTTAATGGGCTTGCTGCACCTGCAGAAGGTGGCAAGACCTGCATCAAGATTTTCCAGCCTTCTGTCCTGCTTCCTCTTTTGACACTGAAAGGAAACAAAAGTTAGAGATTGAAATTGTCTATTAGTGAAAAAGCATGCAGATCCCACGCCCTGTGGGAATCGAGTTTATGCGAAGCAGTGTGTGGGGAGCCTATCCAAGTTAACGAAACGACCATGAGAGCTCCAAGACGTAGGCGGCTCTTTTATGAACTACATGACACGCATGTCATGAGTCATCAGGAGTCCCTTTAGCTACACCTAAAAGACCTTATGGCGAAAGCCTTAGTCATGCTGATGAGTCATGACTATGACTTATACCACCATCCTTTAGTGTTTCCTTCACTTAGTACCCACGTCCCAACCCATATCAGTGGTTTGTGAGTGTTAATGTTTTTTTTTTGCTGAGTCATTGACTTTTTGCTGAGTCATGCTCATGACTATGAGTTCTATCACCATCCTTTAGTGTTTCCTTCACTTATTACCCACGTACGCCAGAACCCATTTCAGTGGCTTCTGAGTGTTAATCCTTTTTCGCTGAGTCATTGTCAGTTTTTGAGTCATGCTCATCACTATGACTTCTACCACCATCCTTTAGTGTTTCCTTCACTTAGTACCCAAGTCCAAACCCATTTCAGTGGTTTGTGAGTGTTAATGTTTTTTTTTGCTGAGTCATTGACTTTTTGCCGAGTCATGCTCATGACTATGACTTCTACCACCATAGTTTAGTGTTTACTTCACTTAGTACCCACGTCAGAACCCATTTCAGTGGTTTGTGAGTGTTAACCTTTTTTCGCTGAGTCATTGTCATTTTTTGAGTCATGCTCATCACTATGACTTCTACCATCATCCTTTAGTGTTTCCTTCACTTATTACCCACGTCATAACCCATTTCAGTGACTTTTGAGTGTTAATCTTTTTTTGCTGAGTCATTGTAATTTTTTTGAGTGATGCTCATGACAATAACTTCTACCAGACTCCTTAAGTGTTTCCTTCACTTAATACCCACGTCCGAACAGATTTCAATGATTTTTGAGTATTAACCTTTTTTTGTTGGGTCATTGTCATTTTTGCTGAGTCATCCTTATGACTATGACTTCTACCATCATCCTGTAGTGATTCCTTCATTTAGTACCCACGTCAGAGCCCATTTCAGTGGTATTTGAGTGTTAAGCTTTTTTCGCTGAGTTATTTATTTACTCATTAATACTGTCAGCCGTAAGGCCGTTACAGTGTGAATGCATATAATACAACTGAACAAGTGTACACAGCCACAAGTACAAACTTTTATACAAGCCTAGTTCAATGAACTAGAAACCAACAACCATCATACCACAATCATCTAGCGGCTATGTCGGTGCAGGCCGCAAATACAACAAATTTACCGGCGAACACTCACAACATTAGGCTGGGTTTCAGGCTATATATATATACATACACTCGGTGCCTCCGCCAAAGACATGACAAAAAAGACAATGACAAGGATTTCTATTCGGATAAGTAGCAGGACAAACAATGTTCGAAATTCAGAAGATTATCTGCTTGAAAAAGGTCCTGAGGCAGGGCATTCCATTCAGCTATTGTTCTTGGAAAAAAAAGTACTTAAAGGAGTTAATGCGGACCGTCATGGGTGTAATTTGATATTTGTGAGAAGTTCGCACAGCTCGCGAGGAACGCTGCTTCAAGTAGGGGCTTGTGTTTAGGTTGAAGTGATTATTGCGCAACAGATAAAGAAACTTCAGCCGGGCGACCTTTCTTCGGTTTGAAATTTATATCTAGATAGAATGAACCTAGCCGCCCTTCTCTGAACTTTTTCAATCTTATCAACTTGGTTTGTCCGATGCGAATCCCACACGACGCTTGCATATTCCAATGTTAGACGTACCAGCGCAAGATAGGCAGTTACTTTTGCTTTTGTGGAAGCAAGCTTCAGTTTTCTTCTGATGAATCACAACTTAAAATTAAATTATAGGGTTTTACGTGCCAAAACCAGTTCTGATTATGAGGCACGCCGTAGTGGGGGACTCCGGAAATTTGGACCACCTGGGGTTCTTTAACGTGCACCTAAATCTAAGTACACGGGTGTTTTCGCATTTCGCCCCCATCGAAATGCGGCCGCCATGGCCGGGATTCGATCCCGCGACCTCGTGCTCAGCAGCCCAACACCATAGCCACTGAGCAACCACGGCGGGTGAATCACAACTTCGATTCGGCTTTTGAGCATATGTTATTGCTGTGTTATGCCAGTTTAGATTGGAAGATATGGTGACGCCGAAATATTTCAAATCGTTGACTCATGTTAAAAACTGCCCGTTCATTTCATAATCAAAGGATAAAGCATTTTTGCTTTTGTTTGTAATTGTAATACATGAAGTTCTTGCTTAATTAATTTTCAGTTCGTATGCTTTGCACCATTGATCAATAGTGTTCAATGCAGAATTTAGTGTTAACTGGTCTTCTTGCTTTGAGATAGCCGAGTAAATTAAGCAATCATCCGCGAATAGCCGGACTGTAACATGAGGTGGGATAGAAACTGCAATGTCATTGATGTAGCATAAAAATAATATGGGACCTAGCACAGAGCCCTGAGGGACACCTGATGGTACCCCCAGAACGTCAGATTTTGCGCCATTTACCTCCACAAACTGAGTTCTATTGGTGAGGTATGCTTTTATCCACCACACAGTATTTATGTTTACACCAAGGTCAAACAGCTTATTAACAAGCTCTTCGTGTGGAACACGGTGAAATGCTTTAGACATGTCTAAGCAAATTGCATGCACTTGAACTCTGTCCGTTCATTGCTTTAGAAAAATTGTGCAGTGTTTCTACAAGTTGGGTTACAGTAGATAACTTTCGTCTGAAACCATGTTTATTGGGATCTAGCTTTTTCGTGTCCTCAAGGCGTTCGGATAAGCATTTTGCCAAGACGTGCTCAGGTATTTTGCAACAGGTGCAAGTGATAGAAATAGGTCTATAATTATCAAGAATGTGCTTGCTTCCAGATTTGTGTACTGTTACTATTCTAGCCTGTAGCGAATCGTTTAGAAAGCCATGTTGCTCTAAAGATATACTTTAAATATGACAAGTAAATATTTAGCTACCTATTCTGCGTATCGCCTCAGAAACTCATAAGGAATAGAATCAGGGACAGGCGAATTTTTCATGTCTAAATTAAGTAGGACGGAAAATATACCTTGTTCAGACAAAACAACACTTGTCATGTAAGATGGCAATGCGCAACATCCTGTACTGGTATTCGGAGGCGAAGTAGGAAGACTGAACACAGAATGAAAATAAGCATTACAGTTTGCATTTCTGATTGGTCAGTAAAAAACAACCATCCGTTTCCATTAACCTCATTTTTTCATATAAGGTTGACGCCAAAAACGCTGTGGGGAAGTTCTCATAAATCTCGTGAGCTTTTCTGAAAAGTATGCTTCTTTCGCTGCCACCAACTAAGCATCAAAGAAAGGTTTTCATTGGGATTCTTTTCTCTCTTGCGTTGTCTCACGAGTTATCCAGGGATTATGCTTTCTGGCTATTTTTTTTTGAGGAACAAACTTTTGTAGGCAATAGTTGACGATGTGTTTAAACTTAGCCCACAATGTATTGACGTCATCCGCCACATCAAATGAGTCTAAGGACGTTTCCAAATAGTCTAACATGCTTACATCGTCAGCTTTTGAAAAATCTCTAATACAAATAGTTTGCCTTTTTTCATGTTTTGGTGGTCTGAGCTGTTTTAAGGAAACTAAGACAAGCTTATGATCAGAAAGCCCTTCCTTAACGGACACGTCATACTGAGTTATTTTACTGCTTATAAAAACCAAGTCCAATATTGATTCCGTAGTTGTTCCAATACTTGTTGCATGTTTAACGATTTGTGTAAGATGATTATTAAAAGTGATGTCCAGCATAGCCTCACGGTGTTCTCCCAAAGGACATTCGGCAAATTTAAATCACCTGCACTCTTGCATTGGCAGAGGCATAAGTTGAAAGATAGTCTTGAAGTGACTGAAGAAGTATGAGATGGGCGTTGGGAGGCCTATAAACCGCTGCTATGACACAGGAAGAATCGCCCTGCTCTGTGTGAGGATATTATTTTTTCTAAAGATGAAGCGCCAACAGTGACAGCACACTAAGAAGGAACAAAGACAGGACAAGGCGCTTCCTGTCATTGTTCCACATTCTTTCAATGCAACAAATTCGATTTCTTCTTTAAAATTAAGTGCGACACCTCGTGAATCACGATCCTTTCGAATCATTTTATACGTAGGCTAATATCTCCCAGTCAGCAACTTCAGGACGCAATCATGTCTCTGTAACTGCGAGGACATCTGGCTGATAAAGCATAATGATGTGTTCAAGTTCAGCAGTTTTATTCGAGAGACTGCGTGCATTGGCGTTTATTATTGTAAAACTCCGTTCTTCCGGCCTACACTGTCACGTTGTTTTACTATCAGTTGCGAGCGCGCACTGTGCTTTGGCGCGGCAGTGATTTTCGTCATCCCAGACGTTGTCAATGAAAATCCTATCATGTTCGAGCTGAACGTTTGCGCCTCTGTCCTTTTCTTTCTTTGCACTATCCCACAGTGTCTTACGCTTTTTTTTTCTTTCTTCATTCTTTATTCAAGAATCGCCTGAAGTCGTTATAGCAGGGAGGTTACAGGGGAAAAAAACAAATCTTCATTCGTACAGCACATTTGCTCTTCACACAGCTGATTCCACTCCACAATAGTTTTGACAAAAAAGGAATCCGCAAGCAAGTTCGTCCTGGCACGGTACTCGCGGATTTTAAGAGAATGGTCATTACGCCTATTAATATAATGTGGTTGTTTCAAGTAGCTTTCACTGCTAATTACAGTCTTATTATTAAATATGAGGTGTAAAAACTTCAGTCTCAACTTTTTCCGCCGAGACGAAAGCAGTTCCCAATTCAATTCGTGTATTCATTTGAGTACAACTTTCTCTCCGTCCATATCGCTCCAGGACGAACCTACCAGCTCGGTTTTGAATTATTTCCAGTTTATCGATCAAGTTTTTTTTTTTTTTTGCGCGAGGTCCCAGACGGCGCAGGCGTATTCTAAAATCGGTCTCACACATGTTAAGTAATCAGTTTTCTTTAGGTTCGGCTGTGAACATTTCAAGTTCCTCTGAATAAAATTGAGTGCCCTACCAGCTTTTACAATGAGCAGACCATGAGCAGACCACAGACCAATGAGCAGACCACATGAGCAGACCATGAGCAGTCGGATGATAACGTCACACCTAGATACTTGTATATAGGCTCGTTTTTTATCAGGGTATTATTTGACTGGTAAAGACTTACAATCCGTTTCTTCTTTCTTGTAAAACATACATGAACACACTTTTTTAAATTCAAATTCATCTTCCACGTGGAACACCAAGTATTAATACATTCTAAGTCTAATTGTAACATGGCAGCATCTTGTTCACTCCTAATTTTCCTATAAACAACACAATCGTCGGCAAACAACCGTATACATGAAGAGATACCAACAGAAATATCCTTCATATAAAGTAAAAACAAAAGTGGCCTTAAGACTGAGCCCTGTGGGACTCCTGACGTCACATCAGCGTATGCCGAGCTTTTGCCGTTGCAAACAACACATTGTCGACGCTGAGAAAGATAATTTTCAATCCATGCGAGCACACTTGGTTAATATTTAACATTTTAAGTTTAGTAAGAAGTGGATGTGACACTGTGTCGAATGCCTTGCGAAAGTCTAAAAAGACACAATCTATTTGGCCTCCATCGTCAACATCGAATGCCAATTCATGGTAAAACTCAACTAATTGAGTTGTGCAAGACAGACCTTTCCGAAACCCGTGTTGTTCTTTGATTAGTATATTATTAGTTGTTATATGACGCATTATCTCGGTATATAAAATATGCTCAATGATTTTGCACGAGATGGATGTTAGTGAGATAGGCCTGTAATTCGCGACATCTCTTTTAGAACCCACTTTATGAATAGGTACAACTTGAGCGGTTTTCCAATCATTAGGTAAGAGCCCTGTGGATAGCGATTTCACATAGATTAGACAAAGGTACATCGAGATAGGTGTAGCACACCGCTTTAGTATACGTGTACCATCTGGACCGTTTGCTTTGGTTTCATCTATGACCTTTAGGAGTGCCTCGATGCCTCTAACGCTTAATTCAACTTGTTCCATTAAAGGAAGTGTGCTTGCATGTGGTGTAGGGCTATGGTTGCGTTTAGGTAATAAGACAGATTGAAAATATGTATTCAAACACGTTGCCTTTTCGGTATAGTCTGTATTATTTGTTGATTACAAACAATTTCATTTATTCCAACAAAATATGATCCGCAACCTTTTAAAAACCTCCAAAAATGTTTAGGATTACATTTCATTCTGTCGTTGAGTGTCTTAAAGTACTCTTCCTTCGTATTTTTTATAGCAAACTTATACTCCTGTGTTACTTCCGATAACTTATTAATGTGATTCATACTTTGTTTCATTCTTTCAAATTTAAAACCATTTTTTGTATATATTAAATGCTCTTTCTTTTTTTATTCTGAGAATATGCGAATTCAGCCAGGGTTTCTTACGATTTTTGAGTCTGGTAGAATCTATGCTTGGAACATGCTTGTCCGTAAGCTCAAGCAGTTTATCTTTAAATACCCGCCATAAATCATGGATGTCGTAATCCTCCGCAAGACCGGTTCAAAAACCGGCAAGTGATCTAGGAGCTCCTGAGAGATACTAGAATAATCACCTTTTTCGAGGAAAAAAACTCTCCTTGATGTGGGTGATGTTAGTCGGTTAATATCAGTTTTAATGCTTGCAATGACAGCGTGGTGATCGCTTATTCCTGGTATTATATGAACCGAGCTAATAAGCGTAGGTGAGCTGCAGAACAAAAAGTCCAGAATGTTACTATTCCGAGTTGGAGCATTGACATACTGTAATAGTCCGAAGGTGTTTGCAATGTTTTTCATTTCTAAGTTAATACGGCTGTCAAATTTGCATACACAATCACCTTCTGGCCATTCCAAGTCAGGTAAGTTAAAATCACCCGCAAGCAAAATAGGCTGCCGGGATGCCTCCGAAACAAGATCATACAAAGATTGTAACGGTTTTAAATTTGAATTCGGCGATCAGTAGAATGATCCAACAGCGTACGAGGAGCTATTAGGTAGGGTGACTGAGCACCAAATTGATTCAACATCGTTGGTATCAAGATCTAGCATAAGTGACTTAAGAGAAGAATGAATTAGCAAAAACACCCCTCCACCGAGGCGGGGCTTGTCCTTACGATAAGCAATGAATTCTTTAGGGAATACTTCACTATCCGCGATAGACGGGTTCAGCCACGATTCTGTGCCAAAAACGATGTCAGCCTTAACGGACTCTATCAGACCAGCGAATTCATCGACTTTGCTTATTGTACTCCTACAGTTTGATACAAAGCAACGATGTCACGGCATACTTGTTTCATTTCCCTTCTATTGCATCACTGTTTCCTGAAAGGAACAATTTTTTTTCTCTGTCCCACATAAAGGTTTTTTCGGTAATAACGAGTTAGTCGAAGTTTAGCTTTAACTTGTTATTGCTGTCCGCTTTTTTAACTTTTGCGTATTTGTCGGGTCTCGGATGAATAATCCTGATCCACACTGTAGGGTGACCCCTTCAACTTATGAGCATTTGACAGGACGTCCTGTTTTTCCTTATATGAAGAAAAATTTACCAAGACTGGCCTTTTGAACCTATCGCTGTAAGGATCCACACGGTGTGCCCTTTGTATCGAATTCAGTTCGATTCCCAGGTTAGCTTTGCAAATACTTTTAACCAAGTTTTCTGACTGGATCTACGTCTCAGAATAGTTTCCGTCATCTATTTCATAGAAGACAAGATTAAGCCTGTGACTTCTATTTTCAAGATCGACGTTTTTGTTTCGCACGGCAGATACTTGTTCAAGCGATCTTATCGCATTTCTTGATCCGACACTAATTTATTTACCGTTTCAACCCGCTCTTCAGTTACACCAAGCCTACTGTTTACTTCCGCCAGCATAGCCTCGTGCTTGGCTAACCTGGTGTCGATGGTATCTAGCTTGCTCATGATAGCTACCTGACCAGTCTGTAAACTTTTGAGTACCTCCATTGTCGCATCGGTGAGAGGTCCAGGATTAAGCTCGACATCGTCCGATAGAAACAAAAGAATAATAAATTACAACACTCGATTCACAAAGAGGCGGAAATTTCGACAAGACAATCGCGCGCACATTCGTCTGCGACGGTGCGCAGTAGCACTTATCATGGGAGGAGCCGGCAACGCACATAGCGGACCATGTAGTTGCATTGGATAGTAAGTACTAACCTGCATAACCAACAGTGGTGTTAGCTGCATGTCAGCCAGCGTACCGGCTCCAAATCCCACCAAGCCAAAGGGCTGCGCGTTTAAGTAGGGTCGGTTGATTGTCATGTGGTCCTCGATGCTCAGCAGAGACTGGTAGTTCGTCGTCGACGAGCGCCTCATCGAAACGGTGATGTAAGCCGGTGATAACTGGCAATCCGCTGTTGAACTTGGTTGTCGCCGTGGCCCATCCGATTTCACTTGATGAAGACGGTTTAGGCGATAGTGGGAGCAGTGCCCGCTCGTCATCCACGCCAAGCAGGATCGCTGATCCGATTGCAATAAGGACCTGCATAACCAACAGTGGTGTTAGCTGCATGTCAGCCAGCGTACCGGCTCCAAATCCCACGAAGCAAAAGGGCTGCGCGTTTAAGTAGGGTCGGTTGATTGTCATGTGGTCCTCGATGCTCAGCAGAGACTGGTAGTTCGTCGTCGACGAGCGCCTCATCCAAACGATGATGTAAGCCGGTGATAACTGGCAATCCGCTGTTGAACTTGGTTGTCGCCGTGGCCCATCCGATTTCACTTGATGAAGACGGTTTCGGCGATAGTGGGAGCAGTGCCCGCTCGTCATTCACGCCAAGCAGGATCGCTGATCCGATTGTAATAAGGACCTGCATAACCAACAGTGGTGTTAGCTGCATGTCAGCCAGCGTACCGGCTCCAAATCCCACGAAGCAAAAGGGCTGCGCGTTTAAGTAGGGTCGGTTGATTGTCATGTGGTCCTCGATGCTCAGCAGAGACTGGTAGTTCGTCGTCGACGAGCGCCTCATCCAAACGGTGATGTAAGCCGGTGATAACTGGCAATCCGCTGTTGAACTTGGTTGTCGCCGTGGCCCATCCGATTTCACTTGATGAAGACGGTTTCGGCGATAGTGGGAGCAGTGCCCGCTCGTCATCCACGCCAAGCAGGATCGCTGATCCGATTGCAATAAGGACCTGCATAACCAACAGTGGTGTTAGCTGCATGTCAGCCAGCGTACCGGCTCCAAATCCCACGAAGCCAAAGGGCTGCGCGTTTAAGTAGGGTCGGTTGATTGTCATGTGGTCCTCGATGCTCAGCAGAGACTGGTAGTTCGTCGTCGACGAGCGCCTCATCCAAACGGTGATGTAAGCCGGTGATAACTGGCAATCCGCTGTTGAACTTGGTTGTCGCCGTGGCCCATCCGATTTCACTTGATGAAGACGGTTTCGGCGATAGTGGGAGCAGTGCCCGCTCGTCATCCACGCCAAGCAGGATCGCTGATCCGATTGCAATAAGGACCTGCATAACCAACAGTGGTGTTAGCTGCATGTCAGCCAGCGTACCGGCTCCAAATCCCACGAAGCAAAAGGGCTGCGCGTTTAAGTAGGGTCGGTTGATTGTCATGTGGTCCTCGATGCTCAGCAGAGACTGGTAGTTCGTCGTCGACGAGCGCCTCATCTAAACGGTGATGTAAGCCGGTGATAACTGGCAATCCGCTGTTGAACTTGGTTGTCGCCGTGGCCCATCCGATTTCACTTGATGAAGACGGTTTCGGCGATAGTGGGAGCAGTGCCCGCTCGTCATCCACGCCAAGCAGGATCGCTGATCCGATTGCAATAAGGACCTGCATAACCAACAGTGGTGTTAGCTGCATGTCAGCCAGCGTACCGGCTCCAAATCCCACGAAGCAAAAGGGCTGCGCGTTTAAGTAGGATCGGTTGATTGTCATGGGGTCCTCGATGCTCAGCAGAGACTGGTAGTTCGTCGTCGACGAGCGCCTCATCCAAACGGTGATGTAAGCCGGTGATAACTGGCAATCCGCTGTTGAACTTGGTTGTCGCCGTGGCCCATCCGATTTCACTTGATGAAGACGGTTAGGCGATAGTGGGAGCAGTGCCCGCTCGTCATCCACGCCAAGCAGGATCGCTGATCCGATTGCAATAAGGGCCTGCATAACCAACAGTGGTATTAGCTTCATGTCAGCCAGCGTACCGGCTCCAAATCCCACGAAGCAAAAGGGCTGCGCGTTTAAGTAGGGTCGGTTGATTGTAATGTGGTCCTCGATGCTCAGCAGAGACTGGTAGTTCGTCGTCGACGAGCGCCTCATCCAAACGGTGATGTAAGCCGGTGATAACTGGCAATCCGCTGTTGAACTTGGTTGTCGCCGTGGCCCATCCGATTTCACTTGATGAACACGGTTTCGGCGATAGTGGGAGCAGTGCGCGCTCGTCATCCACGCCAAGCAGGATCGCTGATCCGATTGCAATAAGGGCCTGCATAACCAACAGTGGTAGTTAGCTTCATGTCAGCCGGCTCCAAATCCCAATCATCAAACAGTCGATCATCAAACCATCACCAAATCGATCATCAAATGGGTGTAACTCCGCTATTACGGCACCATTTCGAAAAATTCTCGCGGCTACGTGTTCGTTGTAGACTCGTGCACAACTCCAACACCACAACTAAATTTCGACCTCTGGGTGGTTAGGGGCCCTTTAAAAAGCAATATGCGAGGCAAAATGTAAAGAGAACACAATTGTGGAAGAAAAAAAACATGCGAGCTAGAGAAACAATAGGGAAAAAGAAAACAAGGAAGCGTAAACTCACTTATCCCGTCCTAGCGCTGTTTGTTCCCTCACTAATGATGTACCAACCAGCCCAGACCAGCACACTCCTTCAGTAAACTGCAGTTAGTCATACAACATGATTATCTACATATATACAATACATAGGAAATGAACTCTGAAATATGTCAATCCAGGCACAATTCTTATTATGTTTTTTGGAGTCCAACCATATATAGGACAGTCTTTAATGAAACAAGGCCAGGCAGAGAATGCGGAATGTTACCTGGTATACTGTTGCAGCACGAAAAATTGCGCAGCTTTGGGAAAGTATAATGCCATGGACCACTTATACAGGAACGAAAAGGTCTGATTAATAAGTCTTGAGTGACTAACAGCTTTATTAATCGACGAGGGGTGAGGTTTAAGGGAGTCTAGAGGTATGAGCTGAAGTACATTTGAGATCAGTGCTGGACTATGGTCGCCACAATGACAAAGTGGTGCTTGAATACAGATATCAATTTATTCCGGACGCATTCAGTAAAGTCAGAATTAGATTTGCAGGTTGCACCTCAATCTACAGACACATACTCTAGTAGTGGAAGGCCACACAGCAATATACGATTCCAGAAACAGAACAGGTGAGTGGTCATCATGCAATATACGACATACAATTCCAAGAGCGTGAAGGGCACGTTGTGCATCCCTAATTTGTGAACAGAAGCTTAGTGTTTTGTCGAAGTACACACCAAGATCTTTGATTTCATCGACACTGGACAGTGGAGCATCCCGAAGGGCGTATGAAAATTGTACATGGTATGTTTGCGCGTGTAACTTAATGCCATAGTTTTGGAAGCATTTAAGAGTACATACCATTATTGTTTCTACACCAGCTTGAGAGTGAGAAAATGTCTTTTTGGAGGTCAATTCAGTCGTGAACACTGTTGACAGTCTTAAATATCCTTAAGTCGTCTGCATACAAAGCCATGCTGTCCATGTTCTTAGCACTAACAGAAAGCAGGGAATGCAATACTGATTCAAACACTTTTGACTCAATGCAGCAGATAGATATAGGCTGGTAGTTAGTAACTGCACTCGCAGCACCCGATTGTGCACGGGCAATATCCATGCTACCTACCCAAGTGCTAAAAAATATGCTAGACTTTAGGGAACTATGGAAGATGCTTGCGACAACAGGGACGCTTGTATACGTCTTAAGCAATGTGGGAGGAATACCATCAACACCACAAGAAAGGGAAGGTTTGAGGCACTTCATACACTTGAAAACAAGGTCTTCATTGACTGATAGCATAAACACTGTGCCAGGCTGAGAAGGAAGGTTACTTGAAGCATCCTTTACACAATAGACACAACAGAAATGTTCTGCAAAGGCATCACCAGTGTTCAAGACATCATCACCATTTTCATCAAGAAGACACCTCTTTGGTGCTCTCTTTAGAAGAATGACAGCGCACGAAGCTCCAAAAATATTTTGAATTATGTGTCATGCTGGCTTCAACACCATCAATGTGGTTGTAGGGATCATTATAACTATAATAATAACAACAACAATAATAATAATAACCTTAGCAGTACCATGGCACTCTAGACAGCTCGCAAGGCTTTTTTAAAAAAGTAAGGCGCATGCCTGCACGCTAGAGCGTCTGATAGTCAGCCATCTAGAGCAGGAATTTGCTCTAGATGACGCGCTCGCTCACACACACACACACACACACACACACACACACACACACACACACCTACACAACACACACAACACACACACACACACACACACCACACACACCACACACCACACACACACACACACACACACACACACACACACACACACCACACACACACACACACACACACACACACACGCACGCACCGCACGCACGCACGCACGCACACACACACACACACACACACACACCACACACACACACACACCACGCACGCACGCACGCACACGCACACACACACACACACACACAACGCTTGCTCACTTGCAGAACACATCACACGCACATACAAGCCAATAACTGGGAAGTCGACGGTGCACAATGCACAGGAGTGCCGTTTCACTACGGTCGCAAGGAATGGGAGTCCTAATGGAGAGAAAGCTCTGTATAAGAATGGAGTTGCGGCGTTGGACTGTACAGGTGTGATGGGCTCAGGCTGTCCTGATGGCTTGTTCAGACGAACAGAACAAGAAATATAAGTGTTTCCAGATAGCCACACAGCGCCCTGCAGAATAAACGGACAAGTGCAATTTTGCGCTGGTATTGCAGGGTGCGCCACTTAAGGGCTTGGAGGTGATCCTTGTAGGCTGGCATGAGCTTGCGACGATCGAAAAGATGGGAGTAGAGGGTGGTGCATTGCCCGGCGCTGAACAAGCTCAAGTTTGTCAGCGAGATGAGTTTGGTAAGGGGACTAAACTGATGAGCAGTACTCAAGCTGTGGTGGTACGAGAGAAGTGTAGAGTGCTCTGAAAACCTCAGGTCCCCAGGGAAGGGAGAGACAGGTCACAAATCCCAGAATGCGACGAGCCTAGTGACTTGTGCGGAAAAGTCGAGAGAAGGGCTGAATATTACACCCAGGGTGGGAAGGGTCCGAACGGTCTTCACGGGGGTGCCACTGAGGAAGTAGGTTGGGTGCACAGAGGTTGTGGTGTGGCTGATATGCATGGCAGCACTTATTTCAGTGCTAACACAAGTTTGTTATTGTAGGCCCAGTCGTCCACCTTTACAAAATGTATTTATTTCAAGCGCATATGCTGCACTGCGTATTGACATAATGTTGCAGTGCAAGTGTGAACTAGTGAACTTGTGAACTAGTGAATAACTAGTGAATAATTAACTAGTGGTGCCGGCTCGTATGCATCCGCCTTTGAGGGGCAAATACCGCTATCTTCTAAAGTTGTATCCGACTATAGTGAATTAAACACATTCTGCGAAGATGCATTAGGAACTTGGTTTTGAGTTAATCTTTTTCCAGACTACAGTTTATAGTATCACAGCGAGATGCATTTTAGTGCAAGCTGAAGAGATTTGGGCAGCTTAAGCATACAGACTGCGAAATGCACTGATGACACCTTTACCCCTTCCCTGCAATGCATGCACTCACACCACCTGCTCTTTCCATAAACAAAACAATGATATATCAAAAGCCAATTGCAATTTCACTGACTCAGTACGTGCTGCTTGTGAAGCAGGCATCGAAGCAATCCTGGTATACGCAGCAGCATGCATAAGGTCCTCCTTATGACGCAGGTCCTCCTATGCATTGCACACGGTGCACATAGTGCAAACAGATTTTTTTTTTTTTCCAAGTGCTCAACTACAAGAACACATGACAGTGTTGTATCACGTTTCCTTCAGTGTGTCAGCGTTCTTGAGTGCTGCACGAGCGATTTATCGCCAACTAGCCCATAAGACACCTGCACCTGAAAGAAGTGAGTGAAGGAGTACTGTGAACTTGTACTGAACTAGATTTCACACGCCGAATCGAAGAGTGCACTTTCAACTAAACGAATGGCATGGCTGAAGATGTACGCGTATTTCCTATTGCTCGGTTACTAGAGTCTTTCGCTTTCGCAAGTTATCTTTGCCGCTGGAAACAGCGCAGAGCTCGCCCGTTAAACCAGAGTCCCGAGACCACATAATTCACACACGAAACACGCCGCGGTTCACCACCTGAAGTTCCACACGGTTCATTTACACCACACCACACACAGCACGAAGTCAGGAGAGCCGTATTTCAAATCACAGCAGCGCAAAACGTAACTGAAATTTCATTTCCTTCGGCAGAGTTTCTCAGCTGGGCTCGTTCACCGCCGGTCGAACTCGACGGACGCGCTAGGCCTACGCGTAATGTAAACAACATCGGCGGTAGACGAGTGCTGATTATCCACACTTCGCACTTCGAAAGCAAGTTTTCATTCGTTTCGAGCACAAGAAAATATACATACAACAAGCACAGGCGTTGCCGCAATCGTCTGCAATCGTGATTAGGTTGGATGTTTTAGCAGACGATCGCACTGAGATCGGCGGAATCCAGCGGGCCGGCAGGTTGGTTTCGGCGGCGTCGTTCGAACGCGGCACAAGTTCTCGTCGCACTTCCACCACCCACGGTCGTGGTTCGTGTCGGCCTAGTATCACAACACTGTCTTTCAGAAACACTGTCGCGCGCGTCGTGCGTCCGAAGCACTCGGACGATCGTTGGTGTCGGCGCCTTCGCATTGGCGGCCATCATCAGGCGTAGCAGCCAGAGGCTTCGCGGACTCTGATTGGTGGACGCCGGCGACGGTTTGCAGGCTCTGATTGGTGGACGCCGGCGTCGCGTCGGCTCGCGCCGCTGGTTTTCTAGCATCGGCAGCTGGAAAAATCTCCGCGCGCCGGCACGCGTCTCCCCGTTCGCGACTGACGCTTTTGACGCATTTGACGCATTTGCGCGTGCCGGCGCATGGCGAAGCGTGCCTGTGGTTGGGCCTTTAGTCTCGCCACGGATGGCGCGCCGGCTGGGCCGTGGGTGAGTGAACATGTGCAGAGTTTTAGAGGGTCTCCAGAGACGCGGAATGTGTTTGACTGCAAAAAAAATCACCGCATATCCTCGAAGTGAATGATGATGAGTGGGCGAAGCATCGGGGGATCATTCGGTTAACCGTGAATCCCCCGACGCCGGCAAGCGGACCCAGAGGCGGCGAGAGCGCGGGAAGAGGCGGCAAAACGCCGGAAGTGTTCTCTACCTGAGGTTGGTGGCGCCGATGCTCGGTTCAAGCGCGACGCCGGCAAGCGGACCCATAGGCGGCGAGAGCGCGGGAAGCGTCGGCAAAATGCCGGAAGCGTTCACTACCTGAGGTTGGTGGCGCCGATGCTCGGTGCAAGCGCGAGCTTCGCGAGCCCTCAGCTCCGGGTCCGCTTGCCGGCGTTGCCGTTTTGCTGCTGCTTCCTGCACCCTAGACTCCGAGTCCGCTTGTTGTCTACGTCGCCGTGCTGCAGCAGCTTTGCGAGCCCTCGACTCCGCTTGCAGTTGAGCCGCCACTCTCACATTTTCATTCATAGGGGGCACGCCGTTATCAGAAGCGACCGTTATCATCCATCGCTGAAGAGAGAGCGCGCGTCGGGAACGAACGCTTTTGTGCACCGCAGCGCCCCTAGCGGACTCCGTGCAAACCAAAGCTACGGACGAGAATGAAAGAGAGAGCGCGTCGGGAACGAACGCCCTTGTAGGGAGCCTACATGCAAGCGCTGTTTTAGGGTGATGACAACACCAAGATTTTGACCGCTATTTACCGCCAAATTTGGTGGGTAGCCATTTTGGTCCCCAGTCTTTGTGCCTTTTTTTGTCACGCTCTGATGTACTCATGTTGGCACGCGATCTATCAAATTTCTTTAATTTAGTTTTGTGCCAATGCACACAAGAAACCGGCATACATCTTTAATATACTAGTTGTATTTTCCTTTTATTTTAACACATCAAACTTACTTTTCTATTGCATGTCGTGTGACACATATAAAGCAACAAGTTATAAGGCACGATGGCGTGCTCGTGGTAGCATTATCTCACGCCAAGAATGTGAACTGCATTAAGCATCGTTGTTGCCTTCCAGTTGTACATAATATATAAAGGATACTTTCCGAAGTGTATTGTAATAAAGAGTGTCCTTACTAGTCTGTTTAACTAAAATGTAGACGTGCCGTGTACGGCTCTCAGGCGCGCCATTTGTCTCTGGCTGCTCAGGCCAAAGTTTATTAAAAGAAGTTATTAATTTCACGTCACCAAGGGTTGCGGGAAATGTGGTCTGTCGGTTGGTCTTTCGCCATTTTGTGCCCCAGATTTAACCCGCCAATTTAGCTGGCGGCGGCAAGTGCCTTTACAAAGGCTGTCACCACCCTAAAACGGCGTTGAATGTAGGCTCCCTAACGCCCTTGTGCACCGCAGCGCCCCTAGCGGTCTCCATGCAAACCAGAGCTACTGTGTACCGGGGCTACGAACGACGGGCGACGAGGGAGGGACAAGGCTCGGCCCTACGATGCTTCGCCCCTAAAACAACGAACCGATGTGGACGCACGATCAACGCTATGCTCATTCGCCTAGGTGGCGGAGCCAGGACGGCATTCCGCCTTTCGCTGCTGTCGTGCGTTGTGCGCACGTATGCCATGCATACTAGTGTTCCTTCTGAGCTGCGGTTGTTATGCACTGGTCTCCGCGGAACGGACAGTAAGCGCCAAGCTAACGTTGTCGAATGTTTCACGCGGCGCTGACTATAACCAACCCGTCGGTTTATCAAACACATTCGGTGAGCGCATGTGCCACTGTGCAACATTAAAAAGAAAAGAAAGACAGAAAACAAAAAAGCGAAGATGTATAGATCGGCCAACCAATTAGGTTGACGTCAAGCACCTCTGCATGCTTAAGACGGCTGTTCGTACAGATATATCTTTGTGTCACCGGTTTTAGGATGACGTGTCAACGTCTTGACAAATTTTATGGGAGATCCTGATATCAGTGCTCAGAAAGAGGGCAATATTTTTTGCTTGATGCAACGACCTTTCAAGTCAATATTAACCTAGCACGTATATTAGCAAAGCTAAATCACTTATACTGTGAGCTGGCTCAGCTCTGAATCATTCGTGGAAGGAAGGTGAACTGCTGTTTGCTCTGTCACCCGCCGTGGTTGCTTAGTGGTTATGGTGTTTAGGGAGCCTACATGCGACGCTGTTTTGCGTGTAGTTTTGCATGTAGGCTCCCAAATGTTGTTGGGATGCTAAGCACGAGGTCGCGGGATCAAATCCCCGCCACGGCGGCCGCATTTCGATGGGGGCGAAATGCAGAAAACACCCGTGTACTTAGATTTAGGTGCACGTTAAAGAACCCCAGGTGGTCCAAATTTCCGGAGTCCTCCACTACGGCATGCCTCATAATCAGATAGTGGTTCTGGCACGGAGAACCTTATTATTTTTGTTTGCTTTTTCGGTGAAGCGTGTATTTTGTTCTTAGGTTGTCACCGACTGCAGGTGCTGTCTCATTTCGTGCACCACCGAGGTGATAGGCTTTCAACGCTACTAGAGGCGCCCCTCATCACGTGAGCCTAAGTACCTAGATAAGTACGCGAGCATTGTGAGTCGTCTGGGGACGTACTCTGCGAAGATCACTTCAGCGATATGATCACCTTCGCGTGACGTAGTGCTCAACCAGCCAATCAGCTCGTTCGATTTTGCTCGACCATCCAATCAGCGCGTGCCTGACGGCGATGCTTTCGCCGAGGCGACACTATCGCCGAAAGTGATCGTCGCAGTATACGTTCCCTGGTGCTCTACGCCCCCTGGTGCCAGGGTGCTGTACCTTCGACACAGCAGCAGTTGCCTTGCGAGCGGCGTCGCTCCAATGCATCGCACCCGGGTGTAATTAGAACACAGTCCGATGACTTCGAGCGCGACGCTAAACCTTGATATCGCTTGTCAGTGCTTCGGCCCTTCGGGCGAAGCTGACAAATTTATTTATTAGGCGTTTTATCACTTACGTGCCGTATACAGTTGCTTATGAAAGCGTATTTCATGCATTACGCACTTCGGCCGGCTGACTATTCGCTTGGCGCAAGACATACGCGCCACCGACGACGGAGGTGCGTCCGAAATACGCTTCCTTGTGGTCCCTGCCTTGTAGGCGACGTCCAATAAGTTCTGCCGAAGTTGTCTGGCCCCCACCCCAAACTCCTAAACTTCGCCGCGATGCCTGCTGCCGTTCATTTTAATATCGATATCCCGTCCCCTCCAACCTCATACACACCGTCATGCATACATATATACCCACACCATATTCCACGCGTGGGCAGCCCATAATACTTTATATGCATGCACGGTCTATATATGAGGCTTCGGGTAAGTCGCGCGATGAAATTGCTCAGAGTTGTCCCTCGATCACTCGCTGCTCCCTCTCCTTTTCGCACTACCCACATCGCCCCCCATTTTATTGTTTCTCAAACTTCACACATAGTTCTCCGGAGACCGCAGACACGCCGCGCTCAGCTATCGCGTCCACTGGCGCGTGCATTGCATAGCGCTTATTGCGGCTTACCGATCGACGCGTCTTGCGCAGGACTTCGTGATGGAGCACCCTCTTTTGTCGACGAAGAAGAGTGAATTACTGCGCTTAATCGCGGCCGCGGGGCCCTTCCGAGACGAATAGAAGAAATCTAAGCAACGAAAGAAAGAGAAGACAAAAATCCCATCT
Organism: Dermacentor silvarum; assembly: GCF_013339745.2. Lineage (NCBI taxonomy): Eukaryota > Metazoa > Arthropoda > Arachnida > Ixodida > Ixodidae > Dermacentor > Dermacentor silvarum. The sequence goes on along the minus strand of NC_051155.1, from coordinate 167,012,480 downwards.
CTTTTATTTCACGACGCGGGCGCTCGGGGAGCATATATGGCATATAGGTATGCAGGTGCTTCTATTCCTGCTCGAAAGTATGGCCGCGAATCGGCAGGCACGGTAATATATCGGACAAAGCTCTCAAGTTATCGCAATATAAGTAAAATAACTATAGCTATAGAAGTAATATAGTGTCATGATGAGAAGCAGTCGTCCCAGGGGGGAAAGAAAAAAGAAAAAAGTAGTTTAGCGATACCTCCCATCGGAAGACTCGTTCGACCGCGAGGACTTCAGATATGTGTATACGTGCGTTACGTGTGCGCTTGCCGAGTAATGAGAATTGGACAGCCTCTCTTTCTCCGCTCTCCTTTTGTTGCGTCCGTAGAGGATTTAAATCTTCATGAAAAAGGAATTAGGCCTTAGGGGAAGGTATAGGGATGGCGTGGTGCGGTGTTCATCTCACAACCTCTTCAGGTACGTCGCCGTGCTTTCACTTTTCTGTTTCGCTTAATGCCGCTTTATCTCTCGGTTCCGGTCGAAATGGCAAGTTCTTAGCTCCCTTTTTCGTCTGGCTCAAGACGGCCAATAGAAAAGACGGTGTCTGAGTTACGGGCTGCAAAACGCAGTGCGCTCCCAACAGACTAACCAATTCTTTGGGTCCGGCGAGCGCTTAGTCAATCGAAAAGAGCAAAAAAGAGGAAGTGGTAACCGTATAAAAGCTCTCAACCGCGGTTTGAACCACTAGGGTCCTCTAGTTCCGCTTGCGTGATAACAGTTATCTCAGTTAAGACACTGGGGTGTAACGCATGAGCCGCAAGTGGCATTTTTTGTTTTCGTCATTTCGTTTTACCTGTTCGCTAAACCTATCGCAGTCAGCGTGCATGTTCCTTGGGCTAAAATTTTTCTTGTTTTTCTCTTTTATTTTCTTTTTCTTTTTTTTTTTTTTTTTTTGTCTCGTGTATTCCTGATCGTGCTTCGTGTTAGAAGAAATGAAAAAAAAAAAAAAAAACTCGCCGCGTAACCATTGCAGTGTCTTATCCGGGGCCTACCGAGTGCTTTCAGAAACGCTGACTCCCACCATTTTAGCTATTTATTCTATAGTAATGGTATTGTGACTGCAATAGCCACCTGAATATCGTCCGCAACGGTTCGCTAAATCGGTTTGTGTGCCGTAATCCTCGTGATATCACGGCGCTCTTTTGAACGCAAAATGATTGCGATAAGCGGTTGCTTATTGTAGAGTGTGTGGTTAAGGTATTAAGCACGAAACCTGATAATGAAATTTGAAGAAACGTTGCGGAACATAATACCAGAACGAACATTCAGAATTTCACTCTTAATAGCTTCATGAACAATATTTACCTATAAGAAATCAAGTAATTTGAACCCCACAGATTGCGTCTTAAAGCGTAATAGAATCACGAGAAACTCGGTGCCATAATTTCAAATACATATATCAGTCTGAAACATCATACCAACTGAATTCAAATCGTGCACACTTCAGTCATTAAACACGACTTCCGAGAATGTTTAGTGGAGTGCGTTCGTTCTTAATTAGTTGGAGAATGGCTTCCTTAACGCCCAGTAAGATAGGACAATATTATATAGTGGTGGAATGTATGACGTCGTCGGAGGTATCTGCGAGCGTGCAGGCAGAGAGAGCGGACAAGTGAAAAACTGGGCAGGCTGGATAAGTGTCCTATTCTGTCAGTAAACGGCGTGCTGTGGAGAGAGTTAAATAGAAAATACCCCTGCTACTCTATATCTTTCTTTTCTACAACATAAAAATATCAAGATAACTATAAATAGAAATAATGAACGAAACGTGTAAAGCATTCGCGAAGCAGGATTTAACGAATGTCTGTCTGGTCTCCAGGGTACATCAATACGGTAGCACTTTACACTACTTAATATTCCTTGATGGAACCGTCCGTGTACTAACGCGAATGTAATGTCCCGCTGGATGCACAGCTGGTACAATCTTCAGTGTTCGTTCAAAGTAGATAGTGCCTTGCAAATTCACTAGCTACAATTCGTAAATTGCAGTATGTGCTGTAAATTAATTAGCGACAAACTTAATTAGGAAAACTTTGGTAATTAGTTAATTACGTATTCGATTGCCCACGAAAGTAATTTTGTTCAAAGGGTAGAATTCGGCAATCTGCCACAGGGGACTTTATCAACTTGGTGCAGCTGCAAAAAAAAAAAGAAAAAAAAAAGGGGGCCCTATGTACCAAGTGGCGCTTTCTGTGCCCTGGACACACGATCCACGATGCAAGGTAATAATGGGACAAGGCCAGAAACTATCGCCCTTTTATTCCCTTCCGCTGCCTCTCCCGCGCTATCTATACGCACGGGAAATCAGAGAGCAAGGTGCATACAGGCCAAGTGCCTCGGGCGGCCAGTCGCGCGGCAATTTTGCGTGTATTCGCTGGCTTCTTCCACGCTCGGCAAAACATTTTTATGTAGCACGTATTGAGCAACTGAAAGCTGTATCCGGAGTCTTTCATGTTGCTCTGCAATTTTCTCATTGACACTTTTCATCTAATTATAATATTTGCGAAGTTGAATAATTCATTAAGACTAATTATGTAATTCGACGGAATGCAAGAAATCATCCGAGTATCTCCAAGCTAACGGCAAACAACATTACCTCGGTTCTGTCCAGCTACGTAGCATTTGCATATCTTTAAAGTTTGGCCCAAGTTAAGTGAAACACCCTGTATAATGCTAACGCATTAAAAGTCCGTGCAGCCTGCACAGCCAGCGTTGTCGACAGCTTCGTCGGCTGGCGCCGCTCATTTCCAGACACCGAGCCGGTTGTCCCGTTCTTTTTTCTAACGGGCTTGCCAGTTTCGCTGGAGGAAGGAAAACAAGCGATGCCTGAAGCCAAAAAAGCGTGGCTGTTTGGCCGGAGCACGGAGTACACGCTAAAACAGCTGCGCTGATGCTCATTACTCGGCGTTCGCGGCCCGGCCAGGTCAACCGCCGTTGACCGCCAGTCGGTAAGCAAACATCGAGCGCATACTGAAGTCATCAGCAGAAACGCCACTGCCCCGCTTCCACGGGCCTCTCTTTGCTTCTTTTGGAGCCTTCTTTATTGATTCTTTTCGACTTATTTTCGTATCCCGCAAGTTGCGTAGCACAGCCCCACTCTGGCCCGCTGCGTGCAATAAGCAAGTCCTGACATCATAGACGTTCTTCTCGTTCTAACTATAGGAAGACTACAGGAGAAGGTGATGTGTGTATGTGTGTGCGTGTGTTTCGTGCGTGGCGTGCGTGCATCTTGACTACAAACTTTTTTTTTTTCACTACAGAGTCTCATATGTGGACTTGCAGTTCATAGAAACGTACATGCTGACCATAGGTCTCGTTGCCCGTATTGATAAACATTCAGCGACTATCCACAGACTATAGCGAAACACTTCCTTGTATAGCTACGCTCCCTGATTACACTGAACGCCAAGCTCTCTCCGAGTTTCACGACGCTATAGACGCGGCTCCAGGGGCACGCGAAGCGTGCACATGTAGCCGTCCCGGCAGGTTGCTGCGGCCGAACAGCTATACAGACTCGGCGTTTATAACGGCGCCACCGATATAACCTCGGTCGTCGACAGCCGCGGCGTGGGAGCCGTCGAGAGCCGAAGCAGCAGCGGATAGCCGGCGACGATGCGTCTGGCTAAAGCAGCAGCAGCAACCTGTCTGCGCTTCCCAGCCGGCGTCCCGGGCACGTCCACTGCTTCGGCAGACACGCAGCGAGGAACGGCTGCGCTATTTCGAGAGAGAGCGCGCGCGGCTTTGTATATGTATGCACGTGCGACGGGGCGCGTCCAAACAAACGTCTGCAGCACTCCCTGGAACCCGTGCGCTAGCTGCAGCCCTGGCAGTGCGGCGCCGGCGTCTGCAACCGATCGGGCACGATCCCAACGGCGCTTCGTTAGGCCCGCGACCTGCGAGCGCCGAGGAGGCCCTTATAGCTTGTTTGGAAGCGCGCTATACTGCTGGGCGGCTGGCTGCAACAGATGACGTATGTAGTGAGGACGATGCTGCTGATTTTGGCACCGAGTGGGATGGTTATGCTTTTCGCGAGGCAAGGAAATGTATATAAAGCGCAGCTTGTTAAAGGAATAACTGATCCAAAAACTGAGATTTGGGTTAGTTGATGAATATTCATCATGGTTTCTTAGGCACCCAGTATGAACGCGAGGGAAGGGGACGGAGAACACCGCTACTCGAAACTGAGAGAGTATTAAACAAAGCACAGAAATAAATAGTTCATTGCAAGCATCGTGAGGCAGATAGTGGCCTAACACGGCACTAGGACTATTATATCCCTCCTCTAACTCTCGGCGGTCTCTTTCTTCTTCTCCTTCTCTCCCTCTCTCTCTTTTTAAGTAGTAGTTGGAGATGGGAGAAGCATTAGTGCTGTAGTGCAAGTTAATGCAGCCTGATACTAAGGAGGAATTAAATAGTTCTGAACACTCCTCACCCAAGTCACGCGTGTGAAGAAATTCATACAAAAAATGAGAGGTGCAGAAAGCAACGCTATGCACGCGCTCTTCCAATAGGTTTATCTCTTTAGCGGACAGTGCAACTAAAGAGCAGCTGACGCCTACCCTCTTTTGCTCTTGCTTCGTGCCATGATAATCGCTGATTGTTCCATAGCGCTCCGCCAGAACTACGAAGGTCCTATAGGACAGCAATTCAGCTTTAGTGCGACCATAAGTGGACTTCAAATTCCAATGGCAATAATGAAACCAGATTACATCTACTATACACGCTTATTCTCGTCTTAATAGGACAGTTTTAACCATTTTTGTACCGCTGCCAGGGCGCTTTAAAACGACCACTAGAATGTATTAAGTGAAGCGCGACCCGATGTCTCCTTACCGATGATATCGTGTCGATTACTGACGGTATTCTCTTTTTCGTCAATCTTAGTTAGCGTTTTTGCAATGCGTCACCTGTGCTTGATTATGACTTATCTAATGTTTTCTCGCTCAATACGCCCAAGAATAAGACACCGATCACCCGCCGTGGTTGCTCAGTGGCTATGGTGTTGGGCTGCTGAGCACGAGGTCGCGGGATCGAATCCTGGCCACGGCGGCCGCATTTCGATGGGGCTGAAATGCGAAAAAAACCCGTGTACTTAGATTTAGGTGCGCGATAAAGAACCCCAGGTGGTCCAAATTTCCGGAGTCCCCCACTACGGCGTGCCTCATAATCAGATCCTGGTTTTGGCATGTAAAACCCCATAATTTAAGACACCGATCATGTGCGCAAACGCTTCCACGTCGTGATGTCAGAAACGTGGCTGTCGCCAGTGCACCCAACCGGCCGGGTTCAAATGTGTAACGCGCGAGAGCAGATCTACAGCGGCGGGGGCAGGTGTTGTGATTTACCAGAAATACGACTAACGCCTCGACTGCAAGGAAAGTGTAATATTAGATATATCAATGCACGAAGGAGACGACAGCATGCATTGTGTAGGAGACGTTTGTGCTGCCACCACAATCATAAATTACCAAAACACTTTCCTGTTCTGTGTATACACTTCGCCAAATATTCGAAAACGAATCACATACTCTTTGGAGCGCAGACTACGTTGCAGCGCGCCTCGTCGATTGTTTTAACGACAACGGCGTGTATAATGCACCGGTGTTAGTGGTGGACTTCAATGCTGTTATTTCTACGCCATATAACAAGTGGGTTGTAATTTTTACAAACGATGTTTTTCGACTTAAGCGTAGCAAGTATAATTATATTAAATCAACGACTGTGCGTCACACATAAGTTAACACTCCGTCCATCAGGAACGCATGACGTCATCTGAGATACATGGGTAAACTATTTCAGCTATCACAAGGCACTGCTAGCAATCGCTCAGTAAATGTATTGTTAGCTCTCTCTTTCTCTCTCTCTCTCTCTCTATCCTATGGCGCTGAGCGGCCGCAGCTTCTGCGTTAACCTAGTTTGGGTCAGAAGTCAAGCAGTCCTAATTTTCGGCATTGTTTTCGTGACTATAGCATGGCTCGTTCGTTTTGTAGTTTTATGCATAGTTGGACTGCACATGCGTATTGTATATTGTGTGCGATTTATTCTTCCTCTACGTGCCACGCTAGGTAACTACCCCTCTCGACAATGGTGCAGTGATGGAAAGCATGCGGAATAAAGTAACGACACTTGTAGCCAGTTAATCCAAAGAGATTAGTACAAGTTCAGATAAACCTGCTGTATCTTCCAGTGATTTCCGTCCGTCTGCCATTTACTGTCTCTCTCCGACATGCCTTTCCATACGAGAGTTCGTCGAAGTGTTCTATCAAAGCTATAAAAGAAATTAATAACCTTGTCCCAAATTCACTAAACGAATCCCTTTACGTAAATGGCGTACGTGATTAGCTACTTCCGTGGCGTTCATCTAGATGTCACATAGACCACAGTATACTAAATGGCGAACGCCTGCGCGTTAACACCTGCACACCTGAAGTGCTCCTATGTTACACAAGTCGCGGGAATGCCGGCGTCGATTGCTAAGTGCTTGTGGCGAACACACCGTTTTAATGAGGTTAAGACAAAGAGAGAGAAAGACATGACACGTTCTGCAGATATCTGCCCCAACGTTACCGTCTTCTCACCAGCCGATTTTCACTCGGTTATGTGACGAAATGTGCTCTTGACGCGAATGGTTCGCGAAATAAGTCGCCCATCTCAACGGTCGCGATGACAACACGCAACGCAGTCAATCTGCAACAGGTGCCGATCGACTCGTTAGACAAGTAAACACCGCCGACTTCTCTAGTAAACCACCCCGGGCAATTTCACGGCGACATCAACCAACTACGCAGAGTGAGACAGAGAAGCGAACAAGTGCAGCTGCGCGCAGAAAAATAGTCGTATACGATCAAGTAAGCGCTAGTCCCGTTTTACGTTTCGAGCGGATTCGCAATGCCGTACTCTTGCTGCATTCGTACCTTATGCGTGCTTCCAAGGCAAAAATCAGAACGCAAGAATGCGGCGCGGCGCCTGCCATGAGCCAAAAGCAAAGCAGAAATTTCCACCCGGAAATTCTACCGGGTACCGCCGTGCACGCGAAAAACTACCGCCGCCTTTACCGTGGTGATAACGCGGAAAGAGATGCCACTGGTTGTTGTGGCTGCCCGTAATGGGCACCGCGCGGTCGGCCGATGTCGCGATCAGTGACAGCACCGAAGCTTCGCAGGTACGACTTCTTGGTAAGCGAAACTAGCGTGCCGGCACTCAGGCGCAATTCGCTTTCTTTTCTTTTCTTCATTTCTTTCGAAGGCACTGCAGCCACTAAACGAACGTCTGGCTCCGATATAGAAAGGGCGGTCCCTTAAGGCTCCAGCAGGCCACCATGCCGTGTGCGTGCGTGCGCGTTCTCGGGCAAACGAACGAACTAACTAACTAAGAGCGAGACTTTGTGTGTCGTGCGCTCGCCGGCCCCATTTGTTGAGCATCGATCGGTCCCGCAGACTGCGTGTCGTGTAGGCTCACTGGCTTGGAGGCGGTGGCGGCGCGCGCGCTTTCGGCGCCGCATATATGGGCAAGGGTAAGAACGAGATGAGGCGGTACAGATATAGCTGCACGTGCCTCAAACGCAAACGAGCCATTTCCGCGACGCGCAGCCACTCCCCGTCCGTTATCGTTCCGCCAGCCCCGCAGGGCTATCTGTACAGTGGCGCGGACACGGCCTGCAAGACCGACCACCGCAAACAGAACGAAGACGAACGAACAAGAAAGAATAAAGTCCCTTCTAATTGGAATCCGCCCCATTTTGCGCAAATCACGTCGCCGCGGCCCCCGACTCCTCCGTCTGCGAAAGGGACAAAAGCTTATAGCACGCCACGCCGAAGGGCGCAACGCACTCGAGGCTACGCCGAGCCGCGCCTTGTTCTTCTAAGCCGAAACTCTCCTTTGGATGCCGCTCTTGCTACTATATAATCTCGGACCCCGCCCGCTAGTTCAGCTCGATCTCTCCCTCCCCATACGGCCACGCACACTTCCTCGACGAGCGTGCACACTATAGAGAGAAAAGATGCGCCACGATATCGGGCGTTAATTGTGTCGCAGCCTCGATCGGTCTCGGTTTTCTTCTACATTGTTTCGTTGTCGCTTCGATTTGCGCGCGTGCCGCCGTTTCGAGCTTGAATCCGTGCTGCTTTCTCAGCTCCTTATTTCTAACTCACTGCCGTTTCTTCTTTGGCCCGAAGGCGACGATTAGCGACGGGCCAGGGGATCAAATTCTCTGCAGAGGGTTTGAAACCTCAGCGCAACGTGAAGGGGGTTTTCGTTTAGCTTGATTCCATTATCCTGCAAACCAGTGCACTGCTTTTGGTTAGGCTTACGAGTGGGCTGATTCTGAGTTGAAGCACCATATGATAAGCGCACGTGTTGACGCCGCTTAACACGATACCATAGGCAGGGACGTCGATATAATAGCGCTTGACGGCTGGCGGGTGGTATATCTGAGCGGTCACTTGCTCCCCACAAGGCTCTCTGCCCAAGTATATCGTCGTAAGGAGTAGAATTAAAGCGAAAGGACTACGAGGATGACCGGGACAGACACGTACGATCAGAACACGGAGGCAGCAAGAATTCGAGGTGCTCAAGGTCTCTACGTTAGGGAGGCGTCAGTTCACCTGCTTCAGAAGGAATTACAATTGCATCCTGCTCCTGGCACGCAGTAGTCATAAGCTGTGCTTGCTGTTATGATGCCCTCTTCCACATCGAAGCTGTCAGTGCGATTAGAAGCACCCAAAAAAAACGTTATATGCCTGTTTTCGCGGCTTTATGGAAAATGTACGTCACTCGCGAAGTTTATATGTTGTGGAAATGTGAGAAATATTCGGGACGATATGCAGGCGAATGCTGAGGTGTGTGTGTTAAATAACGATTACATTAAATTGGTTAACCTTTTAAACCCTTTAAACTTTAAAATGTTAAACCCTTTAAACTCATTGGAAAATTTGTATGTGAAGTTAAATACACGTGCATTAAACACAGCCCATTACAAAAATTTCGTAAACATGTGTTGGAAACTGTCGTACGGACGTTATCCGCTGTTTTCCCGTGTATCCCATTAGAGTCATTGTTCTAGCAAAGGAAAATGTGTGCGGATGAATTAATGCTTTCGTTAAAAAAATGTTTAACAGGGGCTCGAAAGCGTTACATGCGGGCAAGGTTTCAAACGGGCTAGTCATACGCGGGCAACGTTTTTAATTATGGAGTTTGATTGCAGGTAACATAGACAGCGAAGCTGTCTATGGCTAGGATCCGAGATCTTATGGCATCCTCGCGGGAACACTTTCCCCTAAAAAGTGAGAGTGAAAGAGCCAACAACAAAAGCGGACGCACATCTCCTCTCGCGTCGAAGCTCAAACGATGTCTCTCTGCGATTGTATGACGTATTGCGTGACGTAGTGTGCGCCTGATAAGGCGACCCTCGGCGCAACCACGCGAACGCGCTCGTGCCACTGCTCACGCGTTCGTTGTCTTCTGCCACAGCTGGCTCCGTTGCCGCTCATCATTCCAGTGTAGAATTTCACTTCTGTCGTCGTAATGCGGAGGCCGTGTTTACGGGAGTATGAGCTATTGCTTAAGGGGGTATGTTTTATTAACAGATTTATTAACAGAGGTGATACGCGAATGTGTGTGCGTACTTATTATCACGATGACTATCGATCAGGACAATAAATATGTTCGTACCATTTTTCAAAATTCTGTGTCACCTCTCTGTCGCGCGTTAAACAGCTTCGCTGGTCATCCACCTTCACAGAGTGGAATGGGTCATGATTTTTTTTTTCACATCTTTTGGCAACGCCCGCGTATAAAGTCGCGTTGTTTCGCTCAATAAAATCTAGTTCGAAGCTAGCTCTTGTCCGTGTGTGTCCTGGTCGTCTCCAGCTTCCTTTCACGTTTAAATACTTCTCGTTATGAATTACCGACTAGACCACTCCCAAACCTCGATCGTTCAAGTATCTTATGTTACAAAGATCGCAAAGTGCGGAAGGGCAACCGCCTGCCCCTCTTCTTCTGTGGTTTCACCCTAATCTCATACTACCGAAGCCGCTGGTCAATGGACACTCTACAGCTGAACCTCACGAACTTTAAGGTAATCTCTATAGCGGTCTCAGTTGCGTGTATGCTATCGCAGCGCTCTTTTACTGAACGAAGCGCCAATTAACAAACTAAGGCGGAGAGGAAGACACAAGTATCTGCTTACTTCTCAGTCTTTGCAAGTGGGTGCTTTGTTCCAAAATGAATATATACAAACTTTTCAGAAATATTGGGACCCCCGTAATTACACACAAAGAAAAAGAGTTCTTACGCAAGAAACATTCGTAATAGCGGACGACAGTCAATCGCGATGTAGGATATATTATTAGCAAAGCCGGCCGTCCAGTAACCTATGTCCATCTGGACCCCGTTCTTTTCGCAGTACTTTTCGTCTTTGCCAGACTGTGCGCCGTCTACTTCATTATTCTCTAGTTAATTCCCTTCCTGTCTTTATTCCCTTTCTCCAGGACAGGCTGGCACACTATTTCAATCTGTGATTGACTTCCTTCTATTTCCTTCTTCTACTTCTCTCTCTCTCTCTCTCTCTTTTTAGTTAAAGTTTGTATTTGCCCCGTGACGTGCAACATGGCTGTGTGATTAAAACAAAAAGCAACCGTCAATATTTACTTATTGAGTGACGAAACACACCACTCTTTCGTTATAAAAGGTCAACCATTGGCAGGCATTTATGGCATTGACTTTGTATACTTACATATCTCGCGGTGAAAGACCAAGACTCTTTCGTAGGCACATAGACGAATGACTCTATATAATTCGTGACATTACCACCGCTTGCAGGAAACATAAACACCCGAAAAGAGCAAAAAAAGAAGAAGAGGTAAAAACAGGACAGGACTGGAAGGGTCCTTTTTCCTAAAGCGCTGGAAATGTCACGAATGTCCAGCTTTCAACTAGAGCCCTGCTGTCAGCTTTAAATACCTACTCTTTATAAATTTACGACATGATAACGATGTCGAAAAAAAATATTTATTCTCTCATTATCACCAATTACGTTATGCCTGTTCATCTTCACAGGTCACACGCGTCGCACTCCTGGTTCCGTAGGCATTGTTGTAAACACGGTGCTGGTTTCAATGCCGTGTGGCTTGCCCCGCTGCTTCATTCGCACACCGGGTCACCTTCTTTGTTTCCTGCACGCGCGCGCGCTGTTCTCGGCGTACCATGTCAACGTCATTTAGGAGTGCATCTCCGCATTGTTCGCTCACTATTCTTTATTTTTTTTCATCCTGTTCCCAGTCCCGGGTGAATACTAAGTACGAACGTCGGGACAAAAAGTGCCCACAGAATATGACATAGCTGAGAGGCATTTTTACTTCTTCTATTCTGATCGCGGTTGGCCATTCAGGAACCCTTTGTTCGGCAGCGCTCGGTGTTGTTCTTTCATCCTTTCGTTTCCGCACCGCCCCGTTTAATCACCGCACCCGTCTTTTGTTCTCTGTCACTGACATTCCGGGCCCTCCCATCCTGGTGACCAGCTCCGGTCATTGATCTCCAGCGGACGGACACACCCGTGCCATGGCTCGCCTTTGCTTCTTCTTTGTTATATCGCATCAGACTGAAAAAAAGAAGAGACGCTGTAAATATATTGCTGCTTCCCCGATTACACTTCTCTTCCACCTGTCTCCTTTCGCCCTCGCTTTGCCTTAATTCCGGGCAGGGTGACGCAGTATTCGAGTGCCTTGCTGCGTGATCCGTGCAATCTGATCAATCAGGAAAGAACCCTTATCTACAAGACGAAGTTTCAGGAGTACGAGGAGCCCAAGATAGGAACAAAGATGTTGCCTTCTGCGTGTAATGTAGCTCGGATTCGAGGAGCCCCTCAAATCCTCTTTTTCTTCTCGCTGATTGTACTTCAATTCCGTCTTTTCGAACACCGTGATAACGACTTTGATAATTTCGTTTGCAACAGTGGCGTACGAACCAGCTCAATTCGCAGGTCTCCTGAAGTGAGTGTTGCCTTACGTTCTTTTAACACGAAAGTGTTTTATGCCGGGGTCCACCAAGACTTCACTGACGTATTTCCGTCACGGATATGACGTTCTTACAATGTACACGAACATAATACAAAGAAAGAAACCAGAAGAAAAAGTTCCACAAACATGCAAAATTTGGAAATCGAACCCACGACCTCTCGGTCCGCGACGATAGATCGCCGAGCGTTTAACCCATTGCGCCACAAACGCATTTGCAGAGAGCTACACAGACGCGCCTTATATATCTAACACTCCTCCGTGTACCCGCGCTCTTGCTCGGGGCGGTGCCGCCGCCTACGAGCAGAAAAGAGAAGTACTGCATTATGACACTAACGCGCACCGACAGTGAACGCTTCGGTGGTCTCAGCACTACGACGCCTCGATGCCAGCATTCGAAGGGACGCTGGCATCAAGAAGCACTACCAACGCCACCTAGGTGGCGTTCACCGTACTCAGCACAGCGGAGCGTGGCCTCCGCAATTAGCTCTGAAAATGTTTCTGAAGTTGATCGCGGAGGCTGCAATTACGACGCGCTGTACGCGCTGATTTGACTCGGTGACGATTCAGTTACGTGCTTTGTCTTGCGCGTTGTATTAGTGTGTCAGTTACGTGCTTCGTCTTTCGCGTTGTGCTAGCGTGTGCAGCGTAGTGCAGCTTCCATATGCACGACGGTTGCTCATGGTCATCGACGTTGGTAGTCGTGATGGAGGAGACGTGCCACCAGGCGTCAGCGTGGGTGCATCAACGCCTAAGGGCGCTTTAGCCACAAAACACCAATAGACATTATATATCAATGTGCAATAAACATTACACTACTTCTGTGAAGACACGTTTCACTTTCGTGTTCTATACCGATTCCTATATAAGAGGGATCAACCACATTTTTTTAACCACAGTTCGCGCACACAAACTCAGTTTCCACCTTCCATGTTTTTTTTTTCCTTTTTCTTTCTCTTTTTTGCATCTGACAAAGTTTTTAACGTACGCGCGAGGACGCATACGTTCGAATAACTGAACTGCTAAAACACTCGAGGCCACGGAAGGGGAAGCCGCACAAGCGCTTGTCTGTTCAGCGCTGCAGTGACTTACTTCGCCGTGCGCCAACGAGTACAAACTGCTTTTCTCGTCTTCAATTGAATCATCATTGAAAAGGCACGTGCGTAGTTTCAGAAGTGCAGGTATGAGAAAATAATTTGTTAATTGTCAGGTCCCCGCGAAGCTTGACAAGCCTTGGCCCGTGTAAGCGCATCAACAGGGAGAAAAAAGAAAGAAAAGCTGTCAGCCCTTCCACTGGGGTGGAGATGGAAGACCAGCGAAGCTGTACTATGGTGGGAATTATGTATTCCCAATTATGACTACTAAGTTGTGATGGTGTAATTGGTCATCTGAACTATTACAGCATGAGAAATATATATGATCCGGGGGTTTTCATTTATTTAGTTACCACAGGGACCATGGCCTTATGGTCGCTACGGTACACCGCCATAGGGTGTACGGCAAAGGTTGGCACGTTCTTCATAAACACGTCACCAACGCCGCGCGCGTTTGGTGTGAACCCGGGCAAAACGCCGCCGCCCTCGACAACAGTTGTGCGCATTGTTTGTGTGACTGCACACAACCGCTGTCAAGACGCTGGCTACGTGACGGAACGGCTAAACGCTGTTGTCGACACTGTTAGAGGAGAGGCGGGCGAGAGCCCAGAGAGAGTCAGCGGCACAGGCGGCAGAGGCTGGCAGGGCTGCGCGCATGCGCCGCAGTGCGAGAGCGGGCACGCACACGCACAGTCTAGGGTGCCTCGATGCCCTCCTCCTCGCCGTCCTCCCGACACCGGCTCAGCCACTGCAGCCTGTGTGGCCCCCGCGCTCGGCAGGGCATCGACTGGCCGACTCCCCTTCTCGGCCAGCTCCACCGCTGCTGAGATGGCGGGCCTTCACCTGGCCGCAGACCTGCTGGCAGCAGACCCTCCTGGAGTACCTGTAGTGGTGGCCTGCGACTTAAGAGCAGCTCTCCAGGCCGTGCGTCTCCCGGAGAGGGCTGGCCTTAGTGCAGCCCTCTTGGTAACCAAGCTCCACGCCCTCCGCGCCAGTGGCACCGTTGTCTCGTTGCACTGGTTCCCTGCACAGGTGGGAATCCCGGGCAATGAAGAGGCAGATGCCTTGGCAAAGGAGGCACACGGCATGGTCACGGTGATCAGCCCTCAGACTACTCCAGGAGCATCTTGCAGCGATTGCTGCTGAGCTGCCACCCCGACGCACTCGTGGCGAGGCGGAGTCCCCCGACATGGCTGCCGGACCGGGGACTGACAAGGAGGGAGAGATCCCTCCTGCTGCGCCTACGGATTGGCTGCTGCTGGACAGCCGCCCGGAGCTTCCGCCTGGGTAGAACTGACTCACTAGCCTGCACACAGTGCGGGGCAGACGAAACACTGGAGCACCCCCTATGTTTCTGCCCCGCACTCAACCAACACCGAGCCACCATGGTGACTCAACTACGCCGCATGGGCCTGCCTTCAGCCTCCAGCACGGACCTGCTCTTCCCAGCCCGCAGTTCCAGCAGGGTATTCAAGGTCGTGCTCTGCTACCTTGACTATTCGATGCAAGCTGACCGACTGCAAGGGCACCCTGCCCGAGACGATGACGATTACCCTCTCCCTCGCCTTCTTCCACTTTTCCTACTTTCTATCTCCCTTTCCTCGCCCCTCAGATGCTGAGCCGTCCTCCCTATAAGGGCTGCAGAAACATGCATCTTTTCTCTTTTCCTCAACCTCTACTACTACTACTACTACTACTACTACTACTACTACTACTACTACTACTACTACTACTACTACTACTACTACTACTACTACTACTACTACTCGCCCACCGCTCTCCTTCCACTGGCAAGTCGCGTTTGCTCTCCGCCGTGCGTTCGCTCCCCGTGAAAGCACGCGTCCCTCGCCCTCGCGCCCTTTGACTCGCACATACAGCATACGGCCAATGAGGTTTTTTCTTTTTTTTTTATTGCGATAGCAATTATATGGACACTCAAAAGCAGATTTCTGCCGTCGGCGTCGCCGTCGCCGTCGGCGTCGCCGTCGCCGTCGCCGTCGCCGTCGCCGTGAGGTTCCGTATGACGTCATTTGGAGATGAAATCGTCGCCGCGCGCCGAACGCTGTATGTGCGAGTGAAAGGGCGCGAGGGGCGCGTCTTTCACGGGGAGTGAACGCACGGCGGAGAACAAACGCGCGTTCTGCGCCGTGCTCGCTTAAGGGCTGCAGAAGTAGGCGTCTCTTTTCTCCTTTACAATCACCATATATGTAGAGCAAACGCGCCTTCTTCGGACGCGCGAGAGGCCGTGGGGGAGGGGGAGGGAAGGGAGGCGACGTTTAGCTGCGGCACCAAGTGCCTATTTATATCAGAGGCTCCAGCAACAGTCACCAACGCCGCACGCATTTTGAGCTAACGCGGGCAAAACGCCGATGGCGTCGACAACAGTTCTGCGTGTTGTTGCTACCAAAGCCGCTCACCTTACTTCGTATGACATTGCTGTGTTGCTATCGCATTCATTGCTTCGCCCTTAGGGCGAAACTGTGACATTTTTTCTATTGCCGGACGCGCCCATCGAAGAGTGAGCCCTTAACAGCTTCGCTGTAAGAAATCATGGTTGATCACTCTTTCATAGGAATTGGTAGAACAAGAAAGTGAAACGTGTCTTCACAGAAACTGTTGCATGTTTGCTTCATGAACTCACGGTGCGCTGCAGCGAAAGACGCCCGATTTGCCAGACGGTGACTGTGTTGCATGTTTGCTTCGCACGCGGCGTCCTGTTGGCGAGCGGCGTTGAAACGCGCCAGGCATCTCAACGCGCTGACTTGCCCGCAAGTACAGCGTACTAGAATTCGTAATACAATTCTAGTACACTGTACCACCAGTACCAGTAGATAAGGGCGTTCTAAGCCGCGTGCCGGTGCATCCGTTTGTGGCGTAATGGTTTCAATGAAGGGCTTCTGTACTAGCTAGATGTCCTTGGTTCGAATCCTGCCGTCGGACACTTCTAATAATGTACACTTTATTATTTATTACACAATACTTCGTTGAAAATGATGAGTTTAGGCATAGTCACGAAGCCGTTTACACTTGATTCTTTTTTTTATGGCTACACCGCGTTGGGGACTCCGCTGTGCTGTGACTACCGAAGCGCTCCCTGTCGGCGCTTGTTAGTGTCACGACGCAATACTTCGCTTCACCGCTCCTAGCTGGCATCCGTTACATCCCTTGCAGGAAGTCATTCGTGAAACCCGGCGTAAAATACTTTGTCTTAAAAAACTGTGCAGACTTACGCAACCTTTAGTAGGCAGATACCAAAAGGGCGGCGTCAGCTGTTAGTTTTGGATCCGACTCTCCACAGTTCGGGTGTCACGCACTTCCCGCTTCCTCGATGCCTGTGCATCTCGCCCTTCGGTCGTACTTCCTCGCGCGTTGCGGTCACCTGACCTCTTGTAGTCATTAGCGATCATCAGGCGTACGAGCGGCATGTTTACATCCCTCGGAGACAGCGTTCACGGCCTTCGTTCTTGTGGTGTGTTGGTCGTCATCGGTGGCATATCGTATAGGAACAGGCAGGGTGACGCGAAAGCGCAGTTTGATATACGCACATGACGTCATGCGTATTGCCGCAATAATAAAGTGAATTACTCTAATTGCCACATTTATAAAGTGGTATTACGCGAGCACGTTTAATAGGGACATGGCAGTGCGGAGTGCTCGATTAAACTCTTCTAATTTGAGCAGAATAGCGTGTTTAGGGAATTGATATATCTGTAAGTTTTAGCAATATGTATGTTAGCAAGGCCCTCTCTAACATATTCTTCTCAATACTAGAAATTATGCTAGTGAGGTCATTTTTTCTGTTATGAATTGAATAAAAGCTGCAGACGGGCAGCACGTCTGTAAATACCAATTTGCACCCTTAACCACGGTACACTGCGTAGTATTAAGAAAAAAGAAAAAAAGTTCTGCGCCTGTTTTACGCATTGTTCTTTATTTCATCGAGCATTGGCTATTTCCACGCAATCGATAGACTACAACTATACTTTTCGCCGTGTTACTGTATAAATCGCGGAATTGTGTGGCATGAAAATTACTCTTCGCTGATCAAACCGATTACAAAGAACACCCCCATTTCCCGTAAAGAGGTAACAGCGGCTCAACATCTCTGCCTAAAATAAAAGTACCCGACGTCAGTCAATCGTCTAAGCAAGAAAAGAACCTTCACTTTGAACCAGCGCGTTTAATTAATAATAACCGTCTGTGAAAAACAAATTCGGTTTTCTCTCCCATTTTACGTATAGGTGCAATATGCAGTCAGTAGGAAGTTTAAATGACACTGCTGATATTTAGGCCATTTAAGCGCATATTTGCGATGAGTAAGACTCCCATCAGTGGTGCCAGTACGGCCGTCCCCATTGATCGAGCCAACGCATGTACGCACGCTTGTTTGCCCACACCCGCACGCACACACACGTAAACACTATTTAACTAGTTGTGTTTATTTATTTGGTTTATTTCTTATTTTATTTCATTTAATTATCTTAATCTACGGAATTTACTGGACGGTACCGCACACGATCTTCGCGCACTGGTCAGACACAGACACACGCGCGCGAAGTATTGCCAAAAGAAAACGAGCAGTCCCCAGACTGATGTAGTGAATTGTTAAAGCTGTCTTCTCAGCGCAGCATTTTCTATTATGGAGAAGCCACTTTTGACGAACACTTTTCGGAAGCCCCATCCGAGGCTCATCGCTCTGAACAATGGCGCTTTAACCGGCCGCACCATCAGTAAATCAGAAAAATGCGGCCCCCATTGAACATTTCTACGCGGCTCGCCAAATGGCTTCTCCAGATTTCGCCATTTTCTCGGGTTCAGATCGGGTCTAGATGTGACGCTGTCTCAGATAGGCGGGCTGCACACAACTGCCCGTCTGAAGTCGGTTATGCACAGACTGTCGCCGTATAGATTCGGGTGGTCGAAGTAGTGGTAATAGTTATTGTTTCGACTGAAGTCTTGTCTCAGCAGAGTTAAAGAAGTAGCACGTCTATAACTCATTTGGCGAACAAGAGTATAGCCTCAGCCTGGAGCCAATCCTCCACCCTCGCTTGTTTCCAACTTTTGCATATTACTAACTTCGGCGCACTTATCCGTGTATTTAAACTGGAAGCTGTCTTTAAGTGACATCAGAGGCAGTTACGAATTTTATCAATGCATGTCAGGTATTTGAATGGCTAAAGTATCGCACTTGAGTCGTCCGTCAGCTGCCTCTTCCCAGGATCGAGAGGTAAAATATATAACCTGTGTTGACAATTCTAAACATCTTTCACGTAAGTCTATTAATAAGGACACTAATTGTGAATCAGAGTAATAGCTTTGCGAAAGTTCTAAGGCGAGAGAGACGAAAATTCGTATTTCGAGACAGCATATATACAGGAGCCCTAGAGCGGCGTGTGGCGGCGTCATTCGCGCCTAAGTGTGCTTTCTCGTGACCGCGTCGGAGGATTGTTTTTGTTTTAATGAACGTAGAACACCGTCGAATAAATATTAAGGTTCAAACAACCACAGTTTCTAATGCTTTTTTTTTTTCACTGCTGTATGTTATTGCACGAGGTAGGTATACGAGTGCAATAAAAATCTTCATGAGTAGACTATAGCTGTCGGTTATAGAATGCAAAACAAAAATACGTATGCCTCTTGATCATCATATACGTATATTTTAATGTATCACTCATGCTTCGAGCACACACACGCACCAACAACACTACGAAAAAAGCTATGACTGTAAACAATGTTTAGGAAGTACAGCACTGCATCGCTGCAGTCATAAGACATGTGGTAATTTCATGTGTTTTCTTTTTCTTTTCCCGTGTGCGTCCAGACGCCAAGTTTCTATTCTTTGCAAGAAAATGAAGGCGCGTTATGGAATAAAATTTTTATAATTTTGTTTGTAAGTTCAAATTTGTGTTGCTCACAACTGACCATTCCTGGAGGCTTCAGCTGGATGTAGGAAGGAAAATCCGCTAGGCTCTCACGCCTCAGCGCATTTGCACTGAAAAAGTGTGTGAACGTATTTTCTATACGACGTCACCATCTTCTTCTGACTATCGGAAGGAAACGTCAGCCCACCA
This sequence comes from Dermacentor silvarum, assembly GCF_013339745.2. Taxonomy (NCBI): domain Eukaryota; kingdom Metazoa; phylum Arthropoda; class Arachnida; order Ixodida; family Ixodidae; genus Dermacentor; species Dermacentor silvarum. Next base: position 166,993,265 of record NC_051155.1, on the reverse strand, counting down.
TTGTTCACGTGAACTGTCAGTGATGACTCTGGAATAAGGGGTTGTCCTATTGGTGTGAACAAAGCAGTAGAACATTCTGTACACCTTGCCTTTGACACGAACTTCCTGGCCACATAGCCGGCCACATAAAAGATCAGCCTGGCATCACTTTTTTCTGTTGCCATGCAGCTGTGGTCAATTTCACAGGCACTGAGCAGCTCGTGCACTGCTTGTAAGTTCTCAATGACTAAGAGGTCGTCGACGTGCTTCTGTTTCTTTGTCACTTGCTCCTTGAGGTCGCTTACGCTAAGGAGGCTGCTCAACAAGCCCGAAGACACGTTTCCAGAAGCAGAGCAAAGCTCTTCGCCAAATTCATCAATTCCAGTGTATTATTCGACAGTAAAAACTGCACGTGTGTTGGATAGTCGTTTGTGCCAGACATATGTCGCAAGATTCCAAACAGCTGTTCCAAAATATCTTGGCTCAATCTGGACGTCATGATGTACTTGAAGCATACTGCAAGAGGGAAAGTGTGCTGGACAGCGTAACACGTAGACCCTCCACTGTAATCGCCGGTATGAAGCCACTGTTCTCAGCGGAACGCTCCCACTCATTCAAGTACTCGGGGAACTCGGCAAGTCGGTCAGCTTTTCTTGAGCTGGCACGAAGGGCGGCAGCAGGAAACCTCGATGTCATGATCTCAATCACGTCTTTCATCAGTCTTACAAAAGCGTCAGTCGCGTTGATGGAGCCGTGACTACGCTCAATTTGTTCTTTGTACATGAAAAGACCTCGCCAAACTTCGTCAGAAAAGATGCGAAACGCGTAGCTGACTCGCATTTTTTCAAAGCCGTCCGATTTTACAACCCATCTGTGAATTTTAGGCATCAATTTAAATGAGATTCTTCCTTGCTGGTCGTATTCCCATGCAACCTCAATGGGTTTCACATTTGCGGTTTCCTCAGGCGTCGCGAATGGATGGTGCAGGAAGCTGTTCCTCACGTTCTTTACCAAATGTGGAAAGTCTGATAAGAAGTGCAACTGGCGTTTGTAGTCAACAGGGTGTGATGTATTACAGACAACTCACTCTAGTTTTCCTGTAATGCCAAAAATACGCTACATGGATCGATTCCAGCTTGCAGTGTCAGTTGTGGCAAAGTCGACGAAAATACCACATTCCTCGGCCAATATAAAGCACTCAAAGATCATTTTTGCAAGGAGATTGGCCTTTACATTTCCTTTTGACGCAAAGACACCTATCGCTCGGTGCCATTTCCCTGTAAACGGCTGGAATAGCACTACTAAAGCGTGGTCTGCCATGACAGAACTTGCACTGCCTGTCGAAAACTGTCCCAGATCGACGAGTCCATTAACTTGCCCGTACTGATCCATGGACAGATTTTCAGACGGCTTCATTTCGTCTAGCAATATGCCGCCATGACGCTGATTCTCAGGCATTTCACAGCATTTTTCTTCCAGCGCTGAAAACACTCTTCCGTTGAAGCCGAAACCACTTCTAAATGAGCGCATGCAGGTACTGCTGTAGGCAGGTCCGTCCAGGAAGCAGCACGATCCCTTTCTTGCGTGGGTGCTCATAGAGGCGTTTGCTCTTCATACGCATCAACAAGCATTCAAGTATCCACTCAGCCTGATACTTCATGCCTTTGGTACTGCTGCGCTTGCAGGCGTTGAAACACGCCATGACCTGTAGCTGCTGCTTCAATGGCAAACTTTTTGTCTTTGATTTCAAAGTGTCATGTGTCAGTTTACGGTTTTTTCCCCCATATACTTGAGCGTTGTTTCTGCCGTGACCATCTTTGCCTTCGCCCTTTTCAGTTTTTGGACTGTAAGCTTGTATCTGTATGTCCATTTGCCAGCACCTTTGTTCTTCCTTTGTTTATACGAGAGCTGATGCTGCACCAGCTTTCTGGTGTAGCAGCAGTGCACGCAGCAGTTGTTTTCTTGTTAAACGATGACACTGCACTTCAAGCTGAATTTTCTGCTGCCATGGCTCTTTGTACTTGCTGTCGTTTTTGCCAGCACATCTTCAAGCTTCCCGCTTCTTTTACTTCCTTGACACGGGACAATTTTATCAACGTTTGTCAGGAGTATGCTCATTTCCTGAACTGCGTGCCAAGTCTTCTTCAGTACCACTGTTTCTTGAACACAGACACTAGCGAGAATTTCACTGCCACATAATTGTAAAGGACAACCTTTACTAGGGTGATGCTGTGGCCATCTTTTGAGCAAACTGAAAACACCGCCGTTTCTGGGCTATCGTTCATTGAATGCAGCGTCCATGAACTGTTGGGCGAAGTGCAGGCCGTCACATCAATGTTTTCTTGAGTGGTTACAATAGGCGGATCACAGCAAGTGCTGCTTTCATTGGCAAGTGAGAGAAAGAGAAACTTTAATGAATAAAACAAAATTTGAGGTACCGTGGTTGGGGCCCCTAGTCCAGCGCTCTACTGGCGCGAGCGGCTCGCTGGGCTTGGTCCCGGAGAGTCAGTTGGCTGTCCTGATCCTCGTCCGCAACCCGCGCCTCCCACTGCCTGTTAAAATCTTCTGTTTTTAGTTGTGTGGAGTTTATATGTATCGGTCTGTTTGGGCATATCCACGTGATGTGCGGTAACGTTCGCATGTCCCCACACCACGGGCATTTGTCAGTGTATCGTGTTTTGTGAATACGGCTAAGTGTATGTAGGTTTGGAGACGTGTGTGTTTGAAGTCGGCGCCAATTTCTCGCCTGTTGACTGTTTTACTTTGGGTGAGGGCGTCCATATTAACACGAAAGTGTTTTATGCCGGGGTCCACCAAGACTTCACTGACGTATTTCCGTCACGGAAATACGTCATAGAACATAATACAAAGAAAGAAACCAGAAGAAAAAGTTCCACAAACATGCAAAATTTGGAAATCGAACCCACGACCTCTCGGTCCGCGACGATAGATCGCCGAGCGTTTAACCCATTGCGCCACAAACGCATTTGCAGAGAGCTACACAGACGCGCCTTATAATCTAACACTCCTCCGTGTGGCGGCGCCAGTAGCGGCGGCGCTGCGATCGACCACTCTTGAAGAGAAGCAGACGACACTCGTATCCACTGCGACGCTCGTGTATGCTTGGCGCGCGCTGGAAACGTTGTTCAGATTTTTGCCCGTAAGCACTTAGTTTACTTAGTCTGTATTGTCTGCTTATGATCAAAAAATACAATGCGTGCTGCTTTTTATTCTTTTAACACGAAAGTGTTTTATGCCGGGGTCCACCAAGACTTCACTGACGTATTTCCGTCACGGATATGACGTTCTTACAATGTACACGAACATAATACAAAGAAAGAAACCAGAAGAAAAAGTTCCACAAACATGCAAAATTTGGAAATCGAACCCACAACCTCTCGGTCCGCGACGATAGATCGCCGAGCGTTTAACCCATTGCGCCACAAACGCATTTGCAGAGAGCTACACAGACGCGCTTTATATATCTAACACTCCTCCGTGTACCCGCGCTCTTGCTCGGGGCGGTGCCGCCGCCTACGAGCAGAAAAGAGAAGTACTGCATTATGACACTAACGCGCACCGACAGTGAACGCTTCGGTGGTCTCAGCACTACGACGCCTCGATGCCAGCATTCGAAGGGACGCTGGCATCAAGAAGCACTACCAACGCCACCTAGGTGGCGTTCACCGTACTCAGCACAGCGGAGCGTGGCCTCCGCAATTAGCTCTGAAAATGTTTCTGAAGTTGATCGCGGAGGCTGCAATTACGACGCGCTGTACGCGCTGATTTGACTCGGTGACGATTCAGTTACGTGCTTTGTCTTGCGCGTTGTATTAGTGTGTCAGTTACGTGCTTCGTCTTTCGCGTTGTGCTAGCGTGTGCAGCGTAGTGCAGCTTCCATATGCACGACGGTTGCTCATGGTCATCGACGTTGGTAGTCGTGATGGAGGAGACGTGCCACCAGGCGTCAGCGTGGGTGCATCAACGCCTAAGGGCGCTTTAGCCACAAAACACCAATAGACATTATATATCAATGTGCAATAAACATTACACTACTTCTGTGAAGACACGTTTCACTTTCGTGTTCTATACCGATTCCTATATAAGAGGGATCAACCACATTTTTTCCTCCGCTTTGGTGTTCGAGGATGTCGCGCGGTGTAGATGGGGTCTCGTCACTATAGGTCGGTCCGCAGCTCGGATGCTTAGTACGCGAGCAGCCGGTCCGCCCTTGTGTTGCCCTCCATGCCCTCGTGTGTGGAGCACCAAGTAAGGTTGTGGAATCCGGTAATTTGACTCCCTAGAATTTTTAGTACTAAGCGCGGCGCCGTCCCGAAGAGATACAGGTGACAGGCGGTTTGTGAGTCTGTGAGTATGAGCGCAGATACGTCCCTATTCTCCGCGTCCCCAATTGCAAGTGCAATCGCTGCGGCTTCTGCTGTGCTGACAGATTTTGCCCTGACCGATGCAGCTATCACACGATTTTGGTTCGTGGCTACCACCGTATACTTGTCTCTGCCCGTTTGACTCGCGTCTATGTAGTACAGGTCTGGTTGTCCTCTAAATCATGTGGGGCGCCGCAAGAGCCAGAGATTGGCAAATGACTCGGTGGAAATCTGTCGAAGTTCAGGCGCGCTTTCTTTTCTTCGCGTATTTAACCGGCCGACATCCCGTTGAATTCTTGCTCAAGGTCGATCCACATAGGTCACGAAGCTTCGGGCGAAAAGCGGTTCAGAACCAATTGTCACCGACATCAACAAGGGTGGTTATGGGAGCAGCGATTGAAGCGCGACTATGTTTGGAGGGAATAAACACTGGGAAAGAAAAAAGCGTTTTCAAATTAAAGCTAGACGCAGTTAGATTCATTCAACGAAAATAAAATTCCCAATTCAATTTATATGCGCATGGCGAGAAAGGATACAAGTGTATTTTACTACATCATTATCAATAAATAAATTTTTTCAGGGCCCACCGTGAGAGCGCCCATCGATAGCGGCGGGCGTTGACGCCGCTATCACTTGCAATGCCATGCAACTCTTGGAGTGCGTGGAAAGGCGCGCTCGTAAAGTTCACCTGATACAATACGCCCCCCTCACATGTGTTGTGTTGCATGTCGACGTTTGTCTGAATTAGGTGACGCGGGTAGTTTTATTGTTTCTTAACCTGTGCAGTCAAAAGTAGCGAGTTGCGACCATTAGATACTTGTTTACTTTAGTTGTTTTTGTGCGACAGCGCTGGCCGACGGGCTTGGCGTCCGACGAAAGGACGAGCACTCTACGCAATCTACGCCCAAAGCGTTCGTCGGCCTCCAAAGAAAGTATGTTCTGTGCAGCGATGCGATTTCGACACCCGTACGGCTTTTCCGGCATCGCTTTTCCCGCTGAAAACTCTGAACGCCCATGAATTCGAATGGCGGGGCATTTGAATATACAGCTCTAATGGCAGGCCTCCGAAAACAAATTTCGCGCCTATGAGAACAAAATGACGTCACTTCTTTTTTAACGGATATGACGTCAAATTATTTTTTTTCCGCCGGAAGTGTTCCCTCCTCACACAGATGGCGCTAAGCCCCATGCATGAACCGCCGGTAAGCAACCATGTTTTGAACGTATGGGCTTCTATGGAAGCTTCGCTACCAGAGCCGCTATTCTGGACATTCCGCCATTTTCTTCAAGGCGTGACGTAGGCGCGACGCTTACAAAATGGCGCTCATGGCCCCGTTTTGCTTTCGTAACGTGACGCAAATTTGACGTTTCGCCTAAGAAACTGTAATGTAGGCATTTAAACTAGCGTGGTTGATAAAGCAAAACAGTTTTCCTCCCCAGTAAAAATAAAGCAGCTAGCTCAAAGCGTACGATTATTCCATCAAAATCGTTTCTCGCTTCCGTCGTCTGCATGCGCGCAGGCTGTCGTCTGCTTCATTAGCTAGGATGCGTCTCCTCGGGAAACTGAATGAGTCATCGTATATTGGCGCCCACGCGCTTGCTTTCTACCTTGAGACAACATACGCGACCTGCCAGTGATGATCAGCGCACGCTCTAGGCCGCGTTATCGCTATCTCGTGAACCGCAAGTGACTCAGCCCGACTCGTCTGGCTGAGAAGCGGCCGAATATCATCGATAGCGTTGCGCGCGCCACAGGTATCCGCTTGCGCAACGCAAGCGCCGGCACTGCCATCTCTTGTTCACTTCGCTGCTTACTCGCCCCGCGAGAGGAAACATCAAGACGCCGCCTTGCGTACATTTATTTTTATAAATTAAAAATTCGCCGTTGTCATAACCTTTGATGACGCGAAAAGACATTAATATTGATTACAATGCAAACGCAGTAGCGAAAAGTGCAATAAGTCGCAAGAAGTTTCAACAATTATTATTTCAAATAAACGTGTTTTTATTAGAAATAATGGTTCAAAACACAAATGCCAACACCACCCGAGAGCGATGCAAATGCTATGAGCACGCGTTGTGAACAAAAAATTTTCATGGCCCCAAATGACAGGAAAAATGCGGCGATACGCATGCCTCACGACTGACACTGCATATGGCCGCTCATTACCATAATTCGCGCGGCTCGTCGCACCACAAATTATGGCGGAAAATCTCTGCAATGGTGGCCCAGCGCAACGTCACGCAACGTCAAATTGACGTTTACGAAACAGCCCTTCCTGTGACGCTCCTCACGGGATATTCTTTCAGACAATGAACAAGCTGACATGCCAGCTATCTTGGAACGCCACCACATATTCGCGAAATTGCAGATGCATTCCACGGGCTTCTGCACGCTACCGTCCACTTTCTTTTTAAAGCGCTAAAGTCGCAATATATGTGCGAAGGACCACAAAAAAGTATTAGTCGATAAAACTTGCAGCTTCACGTCACGTTTCGTCATTCTGACGAAAACACAAAATTGCATTTTGCAAAACTTCCGTTTCCCGGCACAAATTTCGAAACACGTGACCTCTGCACAGCCAATGAGACAGCCAAGATGGCGGATAATGGCGGCCGTGCAGCCGCCATGCGTGTCCAGAATAGAGCCCCAGGTATATTTACCTTGTCTTGCTTCTTCTCTTTGCAGGAATAGTCTTTGATAGGTAAACAGGCGCGCCGGGCAGTATTGATGGAACAGCGTCACTTCCTAGCCGCGGATATGCCCTCGGTATCTGTACAACCTGCCCGCTTATCACATGAGTGTAGTGAGGCTCAACCAACTGGTCCTCAAAGTGGCGCTCGCACAGTACCAAATGCGGTTGAAGTTCTTTGTCAGCGCGGTTAAGTGCACGCTCCCATTTTTTGAAAAGTTGTGGGTCACGCGGCGTCACAAAAAGCGATATATTCTGCCCTTGGCTGGCGTGTTTGTAGCCTGACTTAAAATAGGGCGCAAAACAAGTGCTGTCCCTCGTTTTTTTTTTTCTTTTTTTACATTTACAGCAACATTTTCACTCAGTCCTGGATCCTGAGGAGCTTGACACTGACGAGTGTTATCCACGGTATCCATTCCACTGCCTAAACATTCAGGTAAATGATAAAAGAACGGTTTAATATCATGGCTCTGGGTGCAGCTCAGCCTGCCGTCTACCTCTTAGCAGACGATATAATGACCGTTTTTGAGGTCGACTAATTAAAACAAAGATCACACGTTTATAGTGTCTTTCAGCGCATATTTCCCACCTTATTTCAAGTTTTAGTTAGAAAAAATGTCACAGTTTCGCCCTAAGGGCGAAGCAATGAATGCGATAGCAACACAGCAATGTCATACGAAGTAAGGTGAGCGGCTTTGGTAACAATATGAATTGTAGTAAACATGAGCTGATTAAGTAAGCAGGTGTGCTGCGGCGTAAGTAGACCGACATGAAGAGAGACTCGATGACCACGAGAAGGCGCGTGTGAAACGGTGGTGTTGATGAGAAGCGCTTCCCGTGGGCAGCGCGCGTGCGAAGGGACACACCTGTAGCGCTGCACTGCCGATCCGGGCAGCATTACATGTGTAGCGTGCGTTGGAAAATGTGACCCGACTATTACTAACTGAATGAACAAGCGTGGTGTGAGCGCGCACAAACAAACATGAAGAGATCACACTGAATGACTGCAGACAACGACTGTCAAAACGCTGGCAGCAAGCATACGCCGCTGCGGGCGAAGGTACGTGCGGTCTATCGCTTCAACAGGAACTGAGCCGCGAATGCACGGCTCATAAAGGTCAGAGCCGTGTGGAGATAAGAGACGGTGCGGCGAGCGACGAGCCCGGTTGTTGGCAGGAGAAAAGTGCGCCCCCCCCTCCCCCCCGCTTCCTCCGGCGCTGGCTTCCCGCTTCCTTGCTTGCGCGCGGGAGAGATAAGAGACCGTGCGGCCGAGCGACGAGCGCGGTTGTTGGCACAGTAGAAGTGCCCCCCCCCGCTCCCTCCGGCGCTGGCTTCCCGCTTCGTTGCTTGCGCGTGGGGGATTGAGTGCGTTCGCTCTCCGTGATAGCGTGCGTCCCAGCACGCTGCGCTCGGGCATACGGCGCGCGGTGAAGATTTTATCTATACGGAACCTCACGGCGACGGCGACGACGACGGCGACGGCTACGGCGACGGCGACGGCGACGGCGACGCCGACGGCAGAAATCCGGTTGAAGTGTCCATATAATTGCTATCGCAATAAAAACGAAGTATTTGAAATCTTACAGGCGCGCAATAACAGCAGTCTGAGTAGCAGACGACGCACACTTCGCGAAAGACCTTCAACCGCAGCGCCACTCCTGCTGTCATGACGCGGAGAATCAATGAACTACGCCGGTCGGCACACCTCCAATCTAGCCACTGTAACGTTGCGGGTATCTTGCGTGCCCCCTAGTCCACTCAATGCAAATCGCATATCATCATCAGTGCAGCAGCAGCAGCAGCAGCAACAGCAGCCTACTTTTATGTCCGCTGCAGGACGAAGGCCTCTCGCTGCGATCTCCAATTACCCCTGTCTTGCGCTAGCTGATTCCAATTTCCACCTGCAAATTTCTTAATTTCATCACCCCACCTAGTTTCCTGTCGTCCTCGACCGCGGTTCCCTTCTCTTGGCTCTGTAACTCTAATGGTATGCCGGTTATCTACCCTACGCATTACATGGCCTGCCCAGCTCCACTTTCTCTTAATGTCAATTAGACAAATAAATCGCATATAACGACGAAAAAACAAGAGGCTGTCGGGACACCTTCTCTGCTTCTTGTGTGTCGAGACGCTTAGGCGTATGCTCCTCTATCGAGTCTGTCATTGATCAGCAATGCGCTTCTGCCCTTTTCCGAATACCGAATTCCACCCGCGCAGAAAGCAAATCAACTTCATTCCGTCAAAGCGACAGTAGATACGTTCGCACTACTTGAGCAGCAGCTACCGCTGCCAACCTATTGCGGGTGGTGCAAAATTGCCGAAGTGATCAATCGCTTTCTCATCTTATCAGCCCCGCGATCAGTACCGTAAAGCCGAAGCAACTGCGATGGGATCATGTCAAGCAATACCACTCAGAGAATCGTTTACAGCGACCTTCACAATAAATTATATATTTAGCCCCTCAAGGGCAGTACACCTAAATGTATCGGAAATATCGTCGATGAAAAACGCGAGCTGTCATCGTATCGACCTGTCGCATTCCCTTCTCTCTGTCTTTTTTTTTCCCCCTTTTCACTAGCATTTTAATCATTTCTTACACAGAACAGACGTCAAGAGCTAATTTTGTCGCAACACAACGCATATATGGGGTATATCGTGTATAAATATCGGGCTTAATATGAATATACTCCATTCTGACGTCAGGGATTGCCTTCATCAGGCAGTAGGCAAGAGCAAATTTCTATCGCCGTACCTTTTTCTCTGGCGTAACATTTCCATTAGGTAATTTACTTTGCGGCACTCGCAATGTGTTCCTCGTAGTCGATTAAACTAACGGGAGGTATACTACACAAGCCGCTTTTGTTGACCTGAGTGAAAAACAGACCATAGTAGCCGGCGAACGTCGAATCTCCCATGTGGATCTTGTTGCGTGCGGCGAAATTGGCTTCAACGCTAACTGTGTTGTCCATATGCCTCGCAATATTAAAAAAATAAATCACCTCATACGTCTGGGGTGTATCTCCCGTGTGTGTCGGAACCACCGTCGGCAGAAGAAGTTGGCTGCATGGTAAACAGCCGAGCCTTTCTTTTCTTTTATTATTCTTCACTGAAATTCATCTCTTGTCCTTTTATCTTATCGGTGATGACGGGTTCCATCCGTTTCTTACGACACAACGCAAGGAGCGTGCGCCTCCATATAGGCCTGCTACTTCTGCCTTGCATAAGGCATATAGCGTGCACTTCAGCATGCTATATACCTTCAGCACGCCGTAGTGGTGCTCGAAAAAAACAAGCATATATATATATATATATATATATATATATATATATATATATATATATATATGTGTGTGTGTGTGGTGTGTGCGTGTGTGCGTGTGTGCGTGCGTGCGTGCGTGCGTGCGTGCGTGCGTGCGTGCGTGCGTGCGTGCGTGCGTGTGTGCGTGTGTGCGTGCGTGTGTGCGTGTGTGCGTTGTGTGTGTGTGTGTGTGTGTGTGTGTGTGTGTGTGTGGTGTGTGTGTTGTGTGTGTGTGTGTGTGTGTGTGTGTGTGTGTGTGTGTGTGTGTGGTGTGTGTGTTGTGTGTGTGTGTGTGTGTGTGTTGTGTGTGTGTGTGTGTGTGTGTGTGTGTGTGTGTGTGTGTGTGTGTGTGTGTGTGTGTGTGTGTGTGTGTGTGTGTGTGTGTGTGTGTGTGTGTGTGTGTGTGTGTGTGTGTGTGTGTGTGTGTGTGTGTGTGTGTGTGTTGTGTGTGTGTGTGTGTGTGTGTGTGTGTGTGTGTGTGTGTGTGTGTGTGTGTGTGTGTGTGTGTGTGTGTGTGTGTGTGTGTGTGTGTGTGTGTGTGTGTTGTGTGTGTGTGTGTGTGTGTGTGTGTGTGTGTGTGTGTGTGTGTGTGTGTGTGTGTGTGTGTGTGTGTGTGTGTGTGTGTGTGTGTGTGTGTGTGTGTGTGTGTGTGTGTGTGTGTGTGTGTGTGTGTGTGTGTGTGTGTGTGTGTGTGTGTGTGTGTGTGTGTGTGTGGTGTGTGTGTGTGTGTGTGTGTGTGTGTGTGTGTGTGTGTGTGTGTGTGTGTGTGTGTGTGTGTGTGTGTGTGTGTGTGTGTGTGTGTGTGTGTGTGTGTGTGTGTGTGTGTGTGTGTGTGTGTGTGGTGTGTGTGTGTGTGTGTGTGTGTGTGTGTGTGTGTGTGTGTGGTGTGTGTGTGTGTGTGTGTGTGTGTGTGTGTGTGTGTGTGTGTGTGTGTGTGTGTGTGTGTGTGTGTGTGTGTGTGTGGTGTGTGTGTGTGTGTGTGTGTGTGTGTGTGTGTGTGTGTGTGTGTGTGTGTGTGTGTGTGTGTGTGTGTGTGTGTGTGTGTGTGTGTGTGTGTGTGTGTGTGTGTGTGTGTGTGTGTGTGTGTGTGTGTGTGTGTGTGTGTGTGTGTGTGTGTGTGTGTGTGTGTGTGTGGTGTGTGTGTGTGTGTGTGTGTGTGTGTGTGTGTGTGTGTGTGGTGTGTGTGTGTGTGTGTGTGTGTGTGTGTGTGTGTGTGTGTGTGTGTGTGTGTGTGTGTGTGTGTGTGTGTGTGTGTGTGTGTGTGTGTGTGTGTGGTGTGGTGTGTGTGTGTGGTGTGTGTGTGTGTGTGTGTGTGTGTGTGTGTGGTGTGTGTGTGTGTGTGTGTGTGTGACGCCCTAAGTGCCAAGAGGACATGCAAGTAGTCAGATTTCCCCATGTGTCTGAAAGCACCGGAGAGGATTGCCACAGAACACAGAACAAACGCCACAAATCGCATGCAGGGACACGCGAGATGGTAATTCAGACAGACGACTCGGGAGATGATCTTGTTATCGAAGCACAGTGCGTAAAGCAGCCCTGCGAAAACGAGCAAAAGTGACCGAAACGAAAAGTACAGCCAGCCAGCACGCCAGCCAGCCTCTAAGCTGTGGTGGTACGTCGCTGGTCATTAAAATGTAGTTGGCAAAGGTCTATATGCTCGATTATACGGTGTCGTCTGCACATGACAGGTAATGAGGGAAAAAAAGAACGATGCATTTAGCGTCTCGCTTCGCGTACGAATTTCACGCCTCTACAATGTCAATCCTTCGTTGCCGCACTGCAAAACAAAAACCCCTTTCTTACGCCCAGTCGTGCAAACAGGATGCATTCGTGAACTACGGAGCGACACGTTTGCAATCAGAGCGTACAGGTGCATGGTCGAAATAGGTGCATTAACACTACACAATGCTTCTCAATTCAATATCTAAGTCGAGCTGCCCCATAATGCATTTCTAGCCAAGCTCCAAACACCCCGCGCTCCGTTCCTTCGTAAAACATACAAAGCCTACATACCGTATTTTCGCGCGTATAACCCGCCCTTGCATATAACCCGCACCCCTAACTTTGAACTCCACGAAAAAGAAGAAAAAATAACCTCGCGCATAACCCGCACGCTTATCCGAAAAAATGAGGGCGAGGAAGTTACAACTACGGCCAGTCATCATTTCGTTTTCAAAACAAATTTATTTCAAAACGACCACCGCGGCGTTGTCAGTGCTGTCGTCCGATTCACTGCTGCCATCCGAGGCTTCATCGCCTCTCTCAAAGATGTAATTTTCTTCGGAACCATATCGCAGCAGCTCTGTTGCCGATTTCATCAGCAGCGGCTATGATCTTCAGTTTCTCTTTCCCTGTGAAAGACTGCCACCGAGCCACACTCATTATGCCTAAACAAGACTGACCAACTGTGCAAACTGGGCGTACAAGAAACGGCACCGGCACCTGACTCGTGCGAAAAGCGTCTAACCAGACTATGGATGTGGTTACCTGTGTTGGCCTCTTATTGGCTTAACACACGTCGATGTCGATAGACCTGCGGACTCTGCACGGCAGGCCGCATGTTGCTGTGAAGCCAACGCCCCCCTCCCTTCGCGAATATTCGCAGATAACCCGCACCCCCACTTTTTAAGCAATCTTTTTTCAATGTTTGGTGCGGGTTATATGCGAGAAAATACGGTATTTGAGTTGACGTCCGCAAGGCCTCACTCAGTCACGATGCATTCTTTTTTTACATTCTCCCAGCGTCTGCCGGAATCCGCTCGCTCGAACGAGTTCATCTTCGGGGTTCAACGTGAAGAGGAAGGACGGTGCAATCCGGCAAACGTGCACTGTTCGAAAATTGAGCGATTGAACGTTCTTTTGAGAACGACGCAGAAAATAACTAAAACGGCAGTTACGAAAGACACGAGGATTCCGCCTAGATGCACTGCACACGGTAGCAGTGCAATATCGTCTATAGGCACCGGGCGGCCGTTGTAAGGCGCCAGCGGCGCGCCGGCGATATGCTGGCGAACAGCGCCGTGAACGGCACCTGTCAGAGCACTGGCATGTGAAGCAGACGACGGGACCAAGGCGCTCGGTGCTTCCAGTGATTTGGCACTGCGGGTTTTAAGGGCTGACGCACCGGAAAACGCATTTTCGTGTGTCTGCTTTTGAGAAAGGTCGTCACTTGTACGAGGCAGATCACATTCGTGGCATCAAGTAGTATATAAAGCAGAAAACGAGCGCAAATTGCGATGCAAATGCACCACGCGAACGGAGCTCACCGCGGCAAGATAACACGTGGAACTCCAGCAGTTATATTCCAGATGCTATTTTGCTGTGCGCGTTAACATTCTCGCGTATTTAATCATGTAAATAGGCGAAGAACACAAAAATTATGGAGAGAGAGAAAAAAAAAAGGAGACATACGTCTTCCTTATTCTGTTTCTTGAGCTGCTTCGCCGATCGGACATGTGTCAGTCGTTCTCTGTCCGTTGTAGTTCTTTTATCTTTGCAATGCTTCCCCATTTTTAATTGCTTATAAACTAGCCCAATCTTCAGTCACGGCCCATTTTATATAACTTAGCGCGACGGGAGCCGTCGGTGGCGGCGAGTGTGAACACGCCACTGCGTTGGCGTTCGCCGTCGATGCACAGCACAGTCGTGTGCCGGACTCAACCAGAGTTTGGAATTGCTACGAACGAAAATGTACATTAAAGGAAGACTGATATACTGATAAGACGGCAAAATGACGACAAATCTGAGTGTTCGCCTTCGGTGCCCAAGCTCCGGAGCCGTTACACTGCGGAGGCGAAGACAGCCAAGTGGGACACGAAGCTCTTGCGTATGAACGGCTCTTTTATTAACGTTAGAACAACTAGACCATAGCAAATCAGCGTCGGAAATGTACAGTGCCCAGCGATTGAAGCGCTGGCAGCGCGCGGCTGCTGCCGTTCTTTTTTTTTTTTTTTTTTTGCGCCACACAGAGGTTCTCGCTTTCACTCTACACCACAATATATCAGTTTGTGTCACCAGCGCTTATAATCAGTGCAAGAAACGTTGGCGACCATGCGTTTCGAGTAACGCGTTTGAATGGCTGAGCACTGTACGCGCTGTTGCCTACAGACCGCACATATACAGACTTTCCGCCTGAAAAACGCAATGCCGCGATGAACAACGTTTGAATTTAATGGCCTAACCAGCTTAAGTCATGTTTCAGTAACTGTTGGTGCACCCAAAAACGCAACATGTTTGATCAGACTTGGTTTCAAGGCAGCGCCTGCTGCGCGCGGCCCGGCCGCCACATGCCATACATTCGCGGCGCAGCCGCATGAAGGCGCCACCCGTCCAAATTCATCCCGCGCCCGGTGCCTATAGTAAAGACAAAACAGTCAGATGGAGTTGAGCGCAAAAGACATACGAGAAAGACGGAACAAGGAGCGATGGGAGGGAACGGAAGGATGAGAGCAGACGATGCATTTGGAGCAGACGAGCGTTTGTGTGAGCAGACGTGGGTTGGCGGAGCCGACGTGCGCTATTATACGTGTGTGCTATGCTTTGGACTGCACATGATGTGGACGCTGTAGCTTCTGGAAAGACAAGACGCTCGCGCGCGTTCCATATGTAGGCTGCAATTTAATAAAGCGCCGAGCCCGCTCGCAGTGCCGATTGCGAGCTTCGCTTCACTCGTGCCTGCGCTGTGCCGGGCTCGCAGTTTATTTCGTGGGGTGCGCCAGCCAGCAGCTCGAAGCAACAGCGACCGGGCGCCTTTGTAGGTATTACATGGTATCCCTTTCGGCCACGGCCTCTATATGGGGACGCAACTTTCTTTTGGATGTTTCGGTTAGCGGCGATAAAAAGAAAAACAATGTATTAAACGTAGCGCTGAATATTAATGTAACCGTCTTCCAACCAAAAAACAGTCTCAGAAGTCAATTTAGTACGGAGAGTAAAGCATAAAACAGTAGTATTTTAAGAGGTGCACTACCAGCTTTGACGTTATATATATATATATCTTATTTTTCACAGAATGCAGCAAGAGGGCGCGAGGAGCGGGTCATCTTACAATCCTGTAGTGTGATTATATACGAAAATGCATCAATATGTCAGCGAACGGTCGACACGCGCAGGGCCAAAACGTGCAGCGAAGCATTACAGCGGCGCGAAGCACGTTTACATAGTGGGTCCGGATATCGGCTGCGATCAGTTGTACCGGGAGTCAGGCCTATTACACTGTATAGCGCGTATATAGTTTTCTCGCTCACGGGCTGGCAATATTCGCGTCAACAGAATGGGACAGTCACGCTGTCCACGCGCTACGTCCACGTGCACACGTCCTTACGTCACCTTCGGTATAGTGAGAGGAGACAGAGTGGCATGAAAGCGTAAAAGTCACGGGCGTACGAATCCGATTCTGTAAAATTATGTGCGGAATGCATCAACATTATCTCTTGCTTCTACATACAATTCACTCTGTCTTGTCTCTGGATTCGTACTCCACTTGCAAGTAATACTTAGTTTTTTCACCGGTTTATGTCATCTTGTCTGAAGCCTCTTGGGTGTCATATGTCTAATCATGCAGGAAATACCTTACGGCAGAGAAAGATGCAAATGTGTATATTATCATGCGCCTTGCGCGAGTTCGTAAATGTACAGCTGAAGTGGCAACTGGTGAGCAAGAGTGCCTACGTCAGTGTCACGGTATAGCAAGTCATTTGCAATAGGGGAAGAGGGAAAGGCGCCGGTGTCTCCGGAACTCGTTGGTTGGTCGAAGAGGCGCTGACGTCATGCCAGAGGTTGGTGAACCGTGTGTGTAGGGCGAAGTGGTGTCCTAGCGTGCTGCTGTCGATGGCTGTGGCAGAAAAGGAACAGAAGTATGAATAACGACGCGAGGCTCTGCGTTAACTGGAGGCCGCAATGACCGCAGAGAAACTAGAAAAGTTTTTGCACCAACGACTTTCACAAATAATTCAACGGAGTCATTTTTATATTATTATTATTATTATTATTATTATTATTATTATTATTATTATTATTATTATTATTATTATTATTATTATTATTATTATTATTACACGGGCGCGTCTACCGCCTAACCGTGTCGGATATTTGCGGACGAGTGGCGTTTGTCAACTGAGAAAGGCACATGGCAACAATGTCGGAGTTGGCGTCATGATCGCGCGCTGGTTGCGGCACAATTCATCAATGTTGCACAACTGTATATTTATGAGCTTTCTCGAGAGCACAATATCGACTCTCGCGGACAGAGGGATTATCGGTCCCCACATAATTTATTACAGTCGTAGGATTGATGACACAGGTGGCAAGTTCCACGTGGCATGGTTGAGTATAAGTCGCACATTTTATGCAGCTTAGGATTACTTAAAAAGCGGCAAACGAAGTTCATTGGAGGGCACTTGCGTAGCTGTACGCGCGTGTGTCTCATTTATAGAGAATAGTGAGTCGGCGCATCAAGCTACTGGGCAGCATACATCCCACCGCAAGGCCATCAGACGTATACAGTTCATTATCGTCATCAGAAGCAACAGCAGCCTATTTCTATGTCCAGTGCAGGACGAAGTCCTCTCCCTACGATCTCCAGTCTTGCGCTAGCTGATTCCACTTTCTACCTGCAAATTTCCTAATTTCATCACAGTGTACAGTTCAGACAGCTTAATTACAGGGTTTCGGGCATCTGCGTAGATGTAAGCCAAACTGTTCTCGCACCGCTCCACGCATGTCCTGGGGCAGGCTTTCCGTAGAGCTATAGTTTAGTAGAGCCTTCAGGTGTTAGAAAGCAGGGGGCGATGCACGACCATCGATAAATACTGTGGCGCCATCTGGAAGATGGAAATTAAATCACTTTCACGGCAGTGCATGGCGCAATCTTTCGCTAGACTTAGCAGCGCGACAACAGACAGCAGCGCCGGCATAGTGAGGCGATCCTATTCCAATGCTATTCTTTCTGGCGCTTCGCCAGTGGGCAGGGCAGTGCTCCGCCATGTTATTACCGGCATCGACCTGACATGAACGGTGAGCGACTAGAATCGAGCGAAAGAAATCGTTACATTATACCGGCTCAAAAATAAGCGTGATAAATATAGCTAAGCTTAGTCATACAAGCGTTTATAAGGCTAAGGTAAAGGCAATTTTAATCCTTTAATTGCGAACGCGACGAAGTGCAAGTTGAAAGAGCATATTCGAAGCGATGAGGGTGTTCCTGCTTCTTTTTCTCTGTTGTTGCTCTGAAACATCCACCCTCTTCTCCGCCACGTGGGTATGCTAGCTAGTACCTATGCGAGCCCCACAAAGCCCGCAATTCTAAATCCAGAAGACAGCCTGCTCATGTAACCCGTGAAGATGCTCATTGCGTTCTGCTCTTCGGGCCCGCTAAATTATAGACTACGCAAGGGTTTTCCGTAGGCTATACTAAAATCGCCCAATGGCCTGGTAAGCGTGTGATTTTTAAAGGGACATTTGAAAGTGATTTTTTTTTTCAGAAGCTAAGAGCCGGAATTACGACTGTGCACATGGTCAACAAGATTTCTCCTTAACAACGAGAGTTTGCAAAGCAACGGCTTATCGCTAATTGTCAGTGTAGTGTTGAAGAGAATCGCCCTATCTCAACTTTCTCATCCGAAAGAGAGAGAGGAATTATTTTATTTGTTAACGGCTTTTGGTCCGAGTCGTGGCTTTCGGAGTCGAGCTAGGCTTCCGGTCTCGTTGCTGAAACCAGTTATTTGGACATGTCAATGTGCTTTACGTTGGCCACCGCTAGTGGTCAGTGGGGGAGAGCATAGCTCTTGCAGTGAATGCGGTCGGGCTGTCCCAGGCGTACAGGGAAGAAAGGGCCGGATGTTTGAGCAAATGAAAATTGTGGCGAAGAGAGTGCTCCGGACATTCCTATTATGTATAGCGTATCGAGACTATAGAGTAGCATGAACTGATTTGGTAGAAACGCTTGACTAAACATTCTACATAGCTGCCTTCCTCTAACGTCACTATCCGGACTGCTCAAGGCAAAGTCGAAAACTCTGTGACACCTCGACTGTTCGTGCCGCTCAGTCACGGCGTTTTGCGACTCCTCAGGAGTGTGCCACTCAGGGTGTCTTGACATCGACCCACACGCCAACACATTATGCTTTATTTGCCCTCTTTATACGTCAACACTCGGTGAGTCGAAGTTAGCGCTGCGATAAACGTTATACACGCGACGAATTTTCGTGATCTAGTTACTCGGTTGAGTTCACCTGTGCCAAAGAGCGTGGCCGTGTTTACCTAAATGTTTAGTCGCCGTTAGTAGGCAGATTTCACACCTACTCCTACGTCCCTCAGCAGTCTATATTTAAGAAAAAAAGCAAGCAATGACTGGAAGTCTAGTTGGTTCGTGATCACAGAAAAGATGCGCTAGAAAAACGGGACAATATAGAAAGGAGAGCACAAACGTCTGTCTTCGTTGTACACAGTCATTGCATCAAGTACAGCGTCTGCGTGCTCCTTCCTACCTACGCGTTTATACTTCGCGTGTAGCTCACTCTCCCCTCAGGGACGAGGAGCATAGGCGTTTACAATAGAGTAAAATGAGGGTTAGGTAACTGGAAGTGCTCTGTAAGCAGGTATTGGTTATGATACTGAGGAAGGTGTGGGGGTGCTTTGCACGTTCTTTTAAGAAGCAAGACCCGCATTCACAAAAAGTTCTTAGGCTAGAATCATTCATAAGAACGAGTTCCAGCGAATTGTGAAGCTGGACTAATCATTAGCGAAGAAGAAGAAAAAGAAAACGTGTATTGATCAAAAGCATTTTGGTGGAATGATCGGAGCCCCTTTAGTCCAGGGCCCCACTGGCCATTAGAAAAAAGGAAAGAACCTGTCATAAGATGTAGGTGTGACAAGAAAAATAAAAGTACTAAGGCCGGATTCACAAAGCCTTGCGTTCGTCAGTGGTGTTTGCGATCGGCCGACCGCCTTCGCTAATGATTACAGGTCAAGCGGGCAATCATTAGCGAAGGTGGTCGGCCGATCGCAAACACCACTGACGAACGCACGGCTTTGTGAATCCGGCCTCAGTACTTTTCTTTTTCTTGTCACACCTACATCCTATGACAGGCGCTTTCCTAAAGGGTGCTTTAAAGTGTCATGTAGAACTCTGGAGAGTGGCGGCGTAATTTCGGAGGAAGACACCGGTTTGACTTGCTCTGTAAGGAACCAAACGGCCTAATCTTGGGCATTTTGGTGGGGTTTGGAACCTAGTTCTTTGGGTGCTGGGACATACGCGTGTGTCCGTGTTCTTCCTTACGTATGTTCCATCCAGCGCCCAAAACGAATGTCCAGTAATCTAGGGAAACACCTCAGCGAGAGCTAAAGGCATTTCGAGCTTCAGAAAACAACAGCCGCGTTGGCAGTGATCGCTGTATTAGACACTCTGTGTGTGTGCCTCCCCGTGTGTGCAACATAACTGCAAGACGCCTCTGAAATACGACACCGCGGCAATACGTACGCGCCAAGCTTCGCTCAAAGGCAACGTCCTCGACTTCTTGTTTATTTCCTTCTTTTTTTCTCTCTCTCTATTTTTCTTATTAATTTTTTTTTTTTTTTCGTGTCCCTCCGGGGCTACGACAACGCGCTACAAGGAATCGCCGGCTAATAAGCCTGCAGCTTCCTTCGCGCGCTGTGCCAACGGTGTAATTAAAGATGTTAGCAAAAAATGCGCGCAGAGACGCGCCGAAAACGTGGCCTTGTCGCGTGGGATCAAAGAGCGGCTTCCAGAAGCTCGACCTTGATCGCTGTTAAGATCGCTGTCAACACGAACGGCGCGCGAGCGCTGCTTGCGGTAGCCATTTTCCCACGCTGCTTTGCCGTCCAATCCTATACGCTCGGATTAAGTGGCCATGATACAGAAACGATGCCCCTCGGGCGAGACTCGGCAGCCGCTTGATGCCCGCGAAGGCTGCAGCGTGCACGAATCCATGCGCCCCGGAGAAACGGTGGAGTGATTTAATACATTCCTAAATGCCGCGCGCCCGATCGCGTGACCCAGATCAACGCACTTTGAGTTTTATTGACGTTCATGCGCACTAAATGCGCCCCACGGTGGTTAACGGGCACCGATTCGAACTTGTTTCAAGCCATTCTTGCTGTCTTAATTTCTTTTTTTTTTTTTTGTTTATCCGGACATCGAAACAATTCTTACGAAGAAAGGCAGAATTAGGTTATTTACATCCTGCCGCTTATGCTCCTTTATTCTCTGTGCTGCACTTCATGAAACCCATCTTCCGCCTATATCTATATAGTGTCCGCTGTGGGGCTCATCTCCTTCTCGATGTAGTAAGCTATAAGGAGGGGTAGAACGAATGCGCAAAACACTTTGCAAGTCAACTTTACTTCACCAACACACCAATTGTGGCGATCAAAATAGATATTGCTCAGGCGGTGCAGTCGCTGGAACTCTGCATACGCGAAGCCCCGTCGGAGTCTCGTTTTCACGTTCCTCTATTTGTTTAATATTATTATTAATGCGACCGCATTATCTCCTGATCATGAGAAACAAATTTACAAGAGAATAAAACAGGGTTGGAGTGCCTACGATAGGCATGGCCAAATCATGAATGGGAGCTTACCACTGTCATTGAAAAGAAAAGTGTACAATCATTGCATTCCAGTGGCGTAGCCCGAAATTTTGTTCGGGGGAGGAGAGGGGGGGAGGGCTCAGGTTGCAGCGCGGCCTCCTCCTTATAGAATTTGCCGAGCGATCAAATACATGAATAATAACTGCATTGCCAATGCCATTGTATATTAGATGCTGCAAACGAATTATTGAACGCTACGCACTGTCAAGTAAAATATGTATTTTTTCATAAAAGAATATATTCGTATGTCCCAAAAATTGTGGCAGAAATAAATGATATCAATGCTGCCGCGTTTTTTTTTTTTTGTCTATTTAATAAGTAAAGAAGATATCACACAAACTTTAGAACTATATCAGTTCGAAACCAGCAAAGCAGTGCATGCAGCTGATATGAAAAATTTAAGGCCATAAAATTAGCAAGTTGCGGATACATATTTTGATGAATCTGTGTCATTCAACAACCTTGTTTACAATTTTGTACATATGCAACGGCCAGGGAAAAACCTCAATGACGCTGTCCTTCGTTGCAATGGATTGCGCAGGAGCAGCTGTTACCGGTCGTGTATTGTAATTACACCGAGATTACACTCTCAACAGTGAGTACATATAAAAGTAGGAGTTCTGCAAAATATACATTATAAATGCGAAGATAAAATGGAATATACGAATGCGAAGATACAACTCGCTAAAGGGACAGAAAGAGTCGCTGGAAACAAAGTTCCCTGCTTGTATACACAAAACCTCGCAACGAGATATTTAAATATACGTCTAAGTCTACAATAAATCTACGTATTTCAGCAAACGTCACTGTATATAATGCGTCAAACAAGACAAATAAGCATGTTGCGCAGTCACAGAGAGTAAACATTGCGCACAGAAAGACAGACGATCCAGGCAAGTACAAAACTATGATCGCAGAAATCGTGATATGTACTCGGGCCATGCAGTGGTCGCGACAGCGCCATGTGGGTGGAATAATAGAGGAATAATGCAGAAATCCGTACGAAAATGTGTAATTTAACTGCCTGCACAGCGGCAACAATTATTCTGCACCCAAAATTAAAGGAGGGTATTGCTTCCTTTCAAAAAAGAAATAATAGCAGGTAGCTAAAAAGGAAAGAAAAGTACAAACCAAATCCACAGATGATGCGGCAAGTTGATTTACCCAATATCCGAGTGTGTTTTTGGCAAACGCAGCATGGGCCGGGTTTCAATGAGCAAGGTCGGTCAAAATTGGTTATTGATGTCCTCGTAATCTTCGTATTCGCATGATAATTTTGATCGTGATGCTCACTGCTAGAATAAACGGCTAAAATTTCTGCGGTTTTAAAAGCTAACGAGCAGTCATACGTTTTCATAATAACGAGCTTATGGACCTGAAGGAACAGAGCTTTTTACTTGCATTGATTTTTGCTGCTTCGCTATCTAAAGGACAAACTTCTCTCGGTGGTGAAGTTGAGCGAAGCGGTCAATGACTTCGAACACGTTGATGCCGACGTCTCTGTGGGTGTATAGAAGCGCCAGCCTAACCATGCATTCCACAGACATTGTAGAGCGCAAGTTGTTTTTTAGTAAACTCTTATTAAAAAATATTCTCTCTGCGCTGGCAATGGTCACTGGAAGGGTGACTAGAATCTGCAGCAGTTTGTACACATACCTGCAGTCGCAATGAGAGAGGGCATCTATTCCTGTGCTAAAACCTAAAACACTCCCTCGATGTCGATGGCATCCTTGTTTAGGTACCTTGCACAAACAGTAGGCTGTTCGATTCCAGCGATGTCCGTCGTTTCGTCAGGAAGTATGGAAAAGCGGCCTGCAGCGTTTACTTTTGCAACTAGGCTTTCTTTGATAATTCACCACAAATTTCTATAATTTGGTTTTGTGCAGCTGGGCTTAAATACGAGGCATTACTGGGGCAACTTTCCAAATGGTTCTTCAGATATCTATGTCCA